>NC_061520.1:9305000-9455000 GCF_022379125.1 Scophthalmus maximus
ATCAATCGGTATCAACAGGCTTTGCCTCAGTGGGACACCTGACCTGCACAGTGTGTCGCATGTTTAATCCTGCCCTCGGTCGCCGTTCAGAAAGCCGGGATTGGTTGGAAGAGCAGGTACATTAACCAGCGAACCAACCACAGGAAGCGCTGCGTCTTATCAGTCAGCCACAAAGCCTCTGTCTGTTGGCCTGCCACGTCCCTCTGAAGTCATACAGGAGGAAGAGGATTAACATTGGTCCAGTGTTTGCATTAGTGATGTAATGCTCTGTAAACTGATACACTATAATACTGGTGCGGCAGGACGAGTAGTTATAGACGCATTGTCGGTAGTGAAATTAAATGTACGTGTATTTGTGACTGCTACGGACACGGCTCATCAAATCCTTTCTAGTATTTTCTATTTTCTAACATTTTGTTTGACATCTTTTTACCTCTACCGTTCTCTCAGTTCATACTGCGCATCAAAGCGGCTGCACATGTTGGTAGATTCAGTTGTCATCATCAGCCATTAATGAGCCTCCATCTTCTGCATATCATTGATCCAATTATAAAACATCCCCATCTTTGGGGACAAAAAGACCATGACCTAAACATATCTGTTTTTAGCCAACTGATATTCTTAAAGATTGAGCAAAAAATGGAAGGACACTAACTAATTTGGAGTTGTGTTTGTGAACATCTGACAAATGCGAATCCAATGTTAACTCTCTCCTTTCCAACCTTGTCTGTCCGCGGCTCAGCGCTGGACTGTGGCACTGAGCGTTATATGCTTAGCTGGCAGCTGCGACTGCAAACAAGACGGATGAGAGCAGTGAGACTAAAGCACAAAATAGTCACGTTTAACTCCTTTTCTCTTTGCAGTCACTTGATCCATTGTTAATGTAAAATGCTCAATATCCATCCATCCACCATCTATACCAACTCGCCCTTTGAGGGTTACATTGGACAAGAGGCAGGGTACACACGCTGGACAGGTCGGACATTTAAACGTTCGATTATTTCAGCTTCAGCATGAAATGAAAGGTAATCATCCGGCAACAGATTAAAAAGACGTTTGGTTGGTAAACTACTTGTAGGCAGGAAGGTGTTTCCAGCCTGTTGATTGAGCGTGCATCTTTTAATTAAAATTAAAGTGCAGTTTTAAACCAATTATTTTGCTCCGAATGAGATACTCCAGTATGAGTCATATATACTATATTCATTAATAATGATTAATAGAAAAGTAATAGTTTTAATCTGTGACCACGAGACAAATATTGAATGTTGTCTGCATCACAAAGTGCCGAGAGTTAACTGAAGCTGAAATACAAACCTCTGCTTGGACGCAATTCTTAACTTTGGAAATCGCAGCGACCACAAGAATTGTTTCGGGTGGGTTTTTTTTTTTTTTTTCCATTCTATATAGATGGAAAATATGCACGACTAGCACAAGAGCAAGTCCTCAGACCGGCTGGATTATTTTCCTCCCCGCAGATATCTGCAGTGGAGAACATTTTCAGGTTCCCTGCTTAAAAACAGACTTTTGTCATATCAGTGGAAAATGAAGGAGTGAAAAAAAAAACCCAGAGTGACGGTGGTTTATTGGTTTTATCAACTGGCAGGTTTGCCAAAGCACCATAAGAAACAAACAATAACCCGCATATATACATATATATATATATATATATATATATATAATATATATAATTATGTATACTATATATATATATATTCAGTGGCAGCGAGATGCATTCAGGAGTAGTGGTATTAAAGAATGAGTAAACAATCCAAACGAAACACAACAACATGGAGGAAAGGGTTTAAAAACGTTTGTTGTTTTTTTTAAATGCACAACTTTGACAGTTTTCATACTTTGCATGCAATGTATTGCACTTCTTACAGCTGGCTCTAATTCTCAGGGAACCGAGCCACACTGACTCTGAAACACACACACACAGAGAGAGGGGGGGGGGGGGGGGGGGGGGGGCGCGCAGCAGGACACAGTGCAGCGGGGATTATAGAACAACACACAGATACTCACTTCCATCTGAATTGCCAGCCAGCACTGTCCTGCCCCTGCCGGGGTGCACGTGCATCTGTGAGCGTGAGTGAGCGTGTGTGTGCAAGTGTGTAAACGTGCAGTGGGAGGGAATGCTGAGGGACAAATCAGCTTTGAGTAGTTGATCTGGAACAAAGTGGCAGAGATGTGATTTTATTCCTGAATGATCGTGAACATTTATAATCGGGGTTTAGGGAGCACAGGTTCGGGAGCACAGGGCAGATTTACAGGGAGGAGACAGGGACAGATAGTCAGTTAAGAGACACTAAAGACCGTAAAGTATAGCTCAGTGCAAGCAAATTTAGAAAAGTCCCCCCCCCCCCCAAAAAAAGGGAAATGATTTCAATGAGAGAGCAGAGAGCTGGATAACAACAAATTTGACTTTCCTTCTCCTTCTCCACAACATGTATCTAGCCTTAAATCAAACAATGTGGCCACGCTTGCATGGCCAAGCTTTCCCTAAGTGTTACTTTCAACAGGAAGGAGGAGGATGGATTTCACTCATTTTAAGTGCACAGACACAGTAAATCTGTCCAACAGATTTTTGCGGGCTCGAAACAGGGACTGCAGTCATAATAGGCCTTGGCAGTAGAAGATGTGTGGCCTGGACCCCATGATAGCCGTGACGACGACGACGACGACTATAGCGAGACTTCACCGAACTATCTGGTCATATGACTGCAGGAACAAGTCTCCTAAACACAAAATACAACAGTTTTACTGTGTGACAAACAGGGAACTCTTTTTCACAGTACTGGTTTTCTATCTCGGTGGAGGAGGGGATTAATTTGCAAGAGAACACTCAAAAAAAGAAAAAGAAGAAAAGACTCAAAAGCACTCGGTCAAGTACAGCAAGGAAAAGACTTTTCTGCAGGAAGAGAGTCAAGTAAAAGAAGTGCTTCCACAGAGCAGAACGGACTGCTGCAGACTGTCAAACACCGGTGCCTTGTCAAAGACAAGAGCGGCGCAACAGCTCACTCTCACTTTACATTAACAAAAATAAAACAGCTAAACTCCACAGAGTATTTACACATTTCAGTCAGTGCATAAAGGACATCCCTTCCATTTCTCTCTGTCAAATCCGTGCGAGTCCATATAGAAAACTGTACAGCGTGAAGCTTCACGGCCGAGGAGTGCTTGAGTTTAGAATTGGTAGTCATTCGTCTTGGCAGCAGAAAGTCCCCAGCCGGCTCCTTCCTTAGTAAGTAACAGACAAGGGACTTTGTTTACATGCAGAGCTGGGCTGCGAGCAACTGGAAAGGTCCCGTGCTCATGTTGAGTTTATGGAGGCTGAACTGCTCCCAACAGCCTTCATGTGACTGTCAGTGGCAGTGCTAGAGGCTTAACTGTGCACGTACACTTAGACACAGTCAGGGGGGGTTTGTGTTAAAAGGAAAACATGCAGTTTCAGGAAGGAGCAGCTGAAACAGTGTCAACAGAATGGGACTTGTTTTTTATGAAATTCGTACCGTTATCCAACGCGCTGAGAAGCATTCGTGGCATCGTAGTGTAACAATAAAACACCACGACTTCGGAGAGCAGTCCTGTTTCTGTGAGATTCCTCATATCTAAGAAAACCGGCGGCCCCTTCTGTACTTTACACCTTAACATTGCAAATCTTGCCTCCGTATTTTTGACCTATTTCCAATTAAAACAGAAAGATTAGCTGGGACAGAGGGATGACTAAAGAGGTGGGTGAGAGTAACATGGAAATGGAATTCTGCTCACTTGAGGAGTGGAGGGTTGTGGCTCCAAAAATCCAGGATATTACACCCACTGCATTGCAGCAATCACTAAAATATAGTATTTTTCAGGTTTGGATACAAAATTAAGCAGAATACAAAACAGAATCATTTGGCATTGATTGTTTAACAGGTGTGTCAGAACACAGAACATGAGCTGTTCACTTCAAGTCATTTCTTGGCCATTTCATCGTACGTGTTCTCTCTGCCTCCTCGTGACCAATCAGATTTTGAGACGGCCGGCGTCGGAGGACGCCTACTTTTGAGCGCGCTGCCTCGCCAGGCGCTTCATGAAGCAGCAGGTCACCGTTGCGATGATGACGATGCCCACGAACAAGGAGGAGGAGACACCAATTACCAGGGGAATGAGGAGGAGGTCGGCAGCTGGGGGAAATAAGAGGGAGGGATGCAGTGATGTAAACTGACATTGGTATGAAGACTGCAGAATACACACACACACACACACACACACACACACACACACACACACACACACACACACACACACACACACACACACACACACACACACACACACACACACACACACACACACACACACACACACACACACACACACACACACACACACACACACACACACACACACACACACACACACACACGAGCAGGACATTTCCAGACCTATGTACGCTGATGTTGATCAGACAATAGGTCCGCAACTAAGTTTTGACAAATAGTTTATACGAACATAGTACACTCTGAATATTTAGACCCCGCCTGGATGAGACCAATTTTCACGACAATAAAGTTTGATGCATAATTTTCCCCAAACCACCTCCAGGTGTAGCAGATACACCAGTTACTTTATTAATGTCAGTTTATCAGTAAACAGAAAATTCATCACTTTGATGCTGGATTAATAATTTCAGATGTTGGTCGAACTCGGGGGAAATTGAATCAAATATAAATAAAATATCACTTCCTCACAATGGAGAGAAAGCTTATCATCTTTGGGTTTCAGACAAAAAAAAAGGATTTCAAGATGTCACCTTGGGCTCCAGGAAATTATAATAAGCACTTTCACCGGTTTTTAATATTTTATAGATTATTCAAGAAAATAAACAACTATTAATTGCAGTGTTTCTAGCAAGCAAGGCTTAAACCAAACAAGGACCATGACTATGATTTTGTTTATTCATTTTACATGCTGCTGCCAGGAAAATCACTATTTTACTCAGGACAGGAACAAGTGAGATTAAGTCCATCTATAGATTGAAAAACTTAATTAGGAGGAACCATGACCTGCAATCTGCTGGGGGAGGACGCGGAGAAAAAAAAAATCGATGGACTTAAAATGTGCTGTCACACCGTTCAAGGTCAAGAGTAAATGCGGGGAATATCCAGTGACATTCACTGACTTCACGGGGATCAGTCCCCTGTTCGATCAGCCCGTTCGATCCCCCCCCCAAAAAAACAGATTCAATCTTGCAGGGGAAGGTGGAAGTGCAGCACTTGCCCCAGTGGAGCTGCTCAGTGGCATCAGTCTCCGGATGCACTGGGCAGCTTCCACTTGAGTGGTTGTAAGTGGAGGAGTGTGGAGACGAGAGCTGCACCGTATGAACGCTTTCTCACATTTAATCACTATAGCTGCTCTCAGCCACGAACTGATGTCGAGACATGTTCTTGAAATTGTGCAGAAGGGCTCTATAGGAGAACTTAAATGTCTGCAAATGTTACTCCGCCCAACTTTTCCTGACAGCCCCCTAAAAAAACAGTTCCGGAAATGTTCCTGCCGTTGTGAACACGTCTGACTCAGACAATCTCCTGCTGAGTTCGTCATATGCGAAAGGCAAACTCCGGAAAAGTTTGGACCCAATTTATGTCTGAAAAGGTTGATTATTACATAAAACACAAACCTAATGGGTGACACTTACCTCTCGCGTACAGATAAACGGTCACCGCATTCGACTCCGCCTTGACTCCTGTGTTGTACCAGCCACCATGCGGGTCCTGACCCCACGCCTCGGCATGACACGCGTACATGCCCTGATCCTCCATCGCAGCCGTGTGGACCCTCAGTCTGTAGCTGACGGCCGACAGCCGGTCGACGCTAACCTCGCTGCCGTTGACGTAGATATTGGCAACACCGTCGTACATGAGCGCAGCGATCTGCGTGGGTTTCTCTATGACGGGGGGATCGGGTGAAGCGACGTCAGAACCCTGTCGCTTGTTGAGAACTGGTGCAGGGATCGGCCACCGCAGCCACCGGACCTGAACCTGGGCGGGACCGGTGGTTGTCACAGTGGCGTTGCAGATGAGGGTGATGGTGCTTCCTCTTTTTAACAGGGGGCCGCGAGGAAGCTGAGCCACCGCTGAAACCAGCACATCTGTGAAGGGAAGAGGTTTATAGGGGATAAACTACATTGTATGTGTCAATTTAAGTACAAAACCGAAATGACCGATTTTCATCTATTGTTAAAAAAAACAATTTTCAGTCAGCATCTTGAGGTGACATGAGCTGACCCAGGTTTTGCTTAACATGCGTTTCTGAGGAATTTCAAGAGGATCACACGGCAGACTCAAGTCTGGGCAGTCTACCCTCAAGGCAAACCCTCACTGGAATATGACCCCAACTTATCATTTATTACTTTTTCAGACAAAACCATTGTTCACGAAATACAAAGAAGGAAATCAATGTTTTGGGGGCATCTATGAATGTTTAATATCACAAATTTAATAGAAACTGTGAGACAGCCCAGCACATTGCAGCCAAATGGCCCACGGCCCCGAGCATCAGAGGAAGCTCAGCAAATTAAAATTTTTAAAACCCTTCCTCAGACCAAAACAATACGGCTGTGGCTGTGCAGGAAATGCACTTCGCAGATTCAAATTCAAACACTTCCGTTTACTCTCCATCTACAATCGCTGTGTCCCTGAGGACTCGAGTGCCGCCCCTCACCTTTGGTCTTCAGGTTGACGGTGACTCCCTCTGACCTCTGGGTGAGTGTCACCGGCGTGGACGGGCCCGGGTTTGCCCTTCCGGCGTAGACGCTTACCACACACCGATACACCCCTGTGTCAGCGGGTCGGGCCGAGAAAAGCTTCAGAGAGAACCTCCCCTCCGCCACTTTCTCCATGGAGCCGCCGCTGGCTCTGCTGAGGTCGTCCCCCCAGCTCACAACACCGTCAGTGCTCATCCTAGCCACCTCCACCTGAACATTAATACACAGTGCATCAGTATGAGTTAAGACTGTAAATGGAAATGTGATTTATTTCAAGCCCCTTTACTAGAAAATGTGAATACATAATATCATTCCCGTGAAAACTAGGCCATGGCTTAGTGGATTGATGACGTCAAGCAAACACCAATGTCACGAAAACTAAAAGTCAGTGTGTTCGCTTCTTGAATGGAAAAAAAAGCTGCTGCCAATTCTCAAATTCATCAAAACTCTGCCTCCAGCGCTTGAACACCCCACACTTGTCAAACCTGCAAATGTGTCAAACCTGCAAATATCAGACGGATAACCACGAAACATGTTAACTTGCTGCTTCAATTGTGGCCATGTGTTTACACAAGATAAATTTACGGTGCGTCTAGTTAAAATACACAAATTTATACCTCAGTTACAATCAATCAACACTTCACAGCGCAGTGTTGATTCAACAGTTTTTATTTAGAATAAGTGAGAGATGCGGATGACATCACCTCAACTCCCCCGGCACCAACGTCATCGCTGCTCACGGATCCCCTCTTCATCCACTGGACCAGCAGGCCTGAGTCTACTTCGGGCGGCAGCCCTAACACCTCGCAGGTCAGGATGAGGGGGGAACCAATCTGCAGGGTCACCTCCCCTCTGGGTGAGGAAGTGACACTCAGGGACTCCGCTATGACAGTGCAAGAGACAGAGAGTATAATAAGTTCAAGTACCAGAAATCCTCCTTGGTGGAAAGCTTCAAACAAGCACTTAGACTGTGGCAGTGAACAAGTGATGTACAGCTCTGCAGAGTATCACTCCTGTGGGGAAGCGAGGAAGCTTCTTTAGTACCTCACGTGTTTAATGGCCAGGACAAAACGGATTTCCACCTCGACCGAGGCAAAATGCCTTAAACGGTTATTATAGTTTTTGACAAAATGGAACACAATGGTTATCAAATTCATATTTCCATATGCACGGTAATAGACTCTCAATATCGGTGGCTCCCAATCTGTGGGTTAGGACCTAAATACCATTTTCAGACTTTCCTCTAATATTACACTGGAAAGTCAGGCCTTTAACTAACGTGCACGTCCTTATATGTACATACATCAGTCAATCCTGTGTCTTCTACAAATATCCACCTGTTGCAAGAGATAGAGTGTGTTATTAAACACCAGTTCAATATATAATATTTACTAAAACACCAGTTTAATATACAGTTGACACCAATTGCCAATAACCAAATGCCCACCCTGGAAACGACGGACATAATCCAGTACATCTATAAAAAGAGGATTATACTTTTTTAATGAATATTACAAAAATCCTCTCTTTGATTTTTCTGATTTGATTATACGAGATTATAAAATATTTCATATCAAGATATTCTTCAAATGATACTATTTTCTGTGTGTTTGCTAACTAAAAGATGAAACTCCTATGTCGACTTCGGAGACAAATTAAGTGTAACAGTAATGGAACATGGCACAAAAGTGCATGTTTGAAATTGTATTGAAATATGTTATTGGTATGATTAAAAGATATGAACACAATATTTGCAAAGCCTCAGCTTCTCCATCTGCTCAATGACAGACACATTATTCACGCAAACAAAAGCCGACATGTCGGACCATTGTACTGCATGAGTCAGAAGGAAGTTGTGCTCGTCAGCGAGTGTCTGCGAGGAACAATGCGTGCACTGATGAGCACTAATGTTTCAACTTCAGCTTCCATTTTTATTGTCAAAGAGAGAAATATATGACCTAAATAACTTTTAGCTCGAGTTCATACTTGAATTTAAAGCAACTATTTGAATAGAATAAAAGTCCAATTCAGTATTTCCAGCTCAGTTGAGCGTCAGTCTTACACTAAAGCTTGCATTAATAAAAAGTTTTAAAAAACCAACATTTTAAGTACAAGCTGGTAAAGGTTAAACATTAACAGTAAATCCTGTGAGCAAACATACCAAGAATATATGTGTAGGGTCAACGTCCCTTTTGAGGAAGGACTTGCTAGAATCTACAATGCTGCTCTGACAAGTAATGGACACGTCTGTCTGACAGAGAGAGAGAGTCGGTCCTCCTCTGCGAGCGGGCACAAGGTGGAGGAAAAAGATTACTTAATCCTTCAGATCTGCACGAGCGCTTCAGCAATTAAATTGAGCCAAACGGCCGGGCAACAGGCAGCTCTCCAGCTGCCAGGCCAGCCTGCTATCGTCCTTTCAAATCCAGCCGGAGGATTGACGAGGGAGCCGAGCGCTCGGCGTGTCAGTCGTGTAGCTGGGCGGCAGAGCTGCAATTGCCCAAATGACAAGAAAATTAATTGGTTCCTATTTTTGATTGTTTAAGTTGTTTTCTTCTTTTTTCCAAGTAAAACTGCATAAAGAAAATTGATAGTGCCAGGTCATGAATTAAAAAATGTGCAGCCTTTCTGTGCATTCTGGTGTTTACAGATCAGTGGATTAATCAATAATTATTGACATCAAAAGCAAGTACTTAGATGAATCTCCAACAGTAAAATGTCCATCCAACCATCAGTGCAGTGAATCAGAAAACCCAACAATTGCTGTGCCCAAGCAGCTACACACAGATGTGTATCCAGTTACTTCAACAACTGCCAGTCCACCCAGTCAGTAAACTGCTGAGCCAGGGAGTCAGCGAGACGTTCAGTTAAGTTCTACACAAACATCTAGGGTTCGAGTCTGAAATGTGGAAACATTCCAATGTACTCAACAGCACTAGAGTCGGGCCGACTGACGCCAGCTCCTTGGCAACGCCAGAGAAAGAATCAAAAGCCTTGAGCTGATGAGCGGAAACCAAACTTCAGATGTTTCCGTTTTATTGTCTCTGAATTACTCTGTAACCAGATCAGCCAACTTTATGACATGATATCCTCTTCCCTTACTGTGGTATGACTGTGTCAGTAAGATTTTATTACCAGCCTCGCTATATTTCCATTGTATGTTTGTTTGAACAATGACCTTAGCATAAAATCCTCAGCTGCTGTGAAATGTGCTTGTCACAGACTGACCTTGGCACTTGCAACGTGCTGTTGTTGCTTTGGCAAATGTCCGCACAAACAAACACTGGCACAGTTTCTGTGTCACACTGACCTAGTTGCTGAACCGTCAAGTTGCCAATATCCAGCGTCCTCTGCGCAATCTTCTGCCACGATCGGTCAGGGTCCCGTATCCACTGCGAGGCCTCGCAGAAGTACGCGCCGGTGTCCTCTGGCCGCACCGCTTTCATCCTCATCACGTACACCCCCTGCCCGCCCTCGCCGTTCCTCTTCTCCAGCGTGATCTCGCCATCGTCGTAGCGCTTCTTGTACGAACGTCCGGGGACGATCCCCAGCAGGTTGTCGATGGAGATAATCTCCCTGACGGTGCTGACCTCCTCTCCGGCTCCGCTCCCCGAAGCCTCCGCGGCGCCACGCTTCCCGAACGTGATGGACAGATGGGTGAGCTGGTCCGAACTGATGCCCGCCGAGCACGTCAGAGTTAACTCGGCGCCCTCCGGCACCGGCAGGCCAGTGAGTGAGCGGGTGTAGCTGATCTGGAGTGTGTCAGGGATCACTGCGATTGTACAAAGAAGACACAGACAGACAGTTATATTACATCAAGCTGCTGCAGGAGCCAGATGGGACGGAGACAATGTACCAAATGTAATTTACATTGCCTGTGTGTTGTTTAGACATTTCTATGTTTAGAACTCTCAAAGCAAATCATGAAATAAGGTTACGGAGACCGACTCCAAGGCTTTTACCAACCTTGGCTTTGGCCACTAAAGGCAAGCTGTTATAAAGAAAATCATACTCTGCAGCGAAACCAATGCATCCTACAAACATAAACGTAGTAGTACACAAGGAAAAAGATGAACAGAAACCGGTTTGGTCGAAATATGAATGGTGCAAAATCCCCAATCCTCAGACAATGGATGGGGAATGGAAAGAGAAACAGAAAGGAGAGCAAAAACCAGATGGTTAGTA
The DNA here is from genome assembly GCF_022379125.1 of Scophthalmus maximus. Lineage (NCBI taxonomy): Eukaryota > Metazoa > Chordata > Actinopteri > Pleuronectiformes > Scophthalmidae > Scophthalmus > Scophthalmus maximus. The sequence goes on from NC_061520.1 coordinate 9,315,931, forward strand.
TAAATAAAGTCTCAGAATGAAGAATGTGGTCGCACACCAAGTTAAACACATGGTACAATTAATCATTGAAAAGTGTGTCATCTATCTGGCGGATATAGTACAGAGATGCAGATTTTAAATCTTTTCACATGATAAACCCCCGTGACGGAACGTGGACACGTGAACTTGACTGTGATTGTCATCGAGTTGCGACGAGGGGGCTGGGTATGATTTTTGTGATAGTAGTTGGCGATATAATAGAAGGGTTTTGTTTCTTGCACCGACTTTCTATAAAGCTGCTTTTCAAACATGCGCAGGAGTCCAGACATTCTCCTGAACTTCTCCACACGGGCTGTATGTGAACCGTAAGTGTAACTTTTTCTGCCTTGTACAATTTCCGGAAAATGTCCCATTTGAGAGAATACAGCAAGAAAGTCTGCGCAAGTTTCATGGCAAGCAGTTGGGCTTTCTACCCAGGCACCAACCCCTGCTGTTGTGAACGCATCTGACCCAGACAATCTCCCGCTGCGTTCTGCATATATGAACGGCAAACTCCTGAAACGGTCCGGACCCAATTATCCGGATATTGTCCATAGTTCTTGTCCGAAAAGCAGCTTAACAAATATCACCAGGTTTTTCTGGGACACCACTGAAGACACAGATCTCAAAATGTCTAAATGTCCAAACACAAGCAGCCATTAAAAAAAACAAAACTGTTGCACGTTTTCTGTTTAGATCTGATCAAAGAACAAGTAGACAAGACTATGAATCTGAACAGATGTTCAAATGTAAGCTTGCGATACATGACGTGTTTTGTCACTGCGCAACAGACACTTTTTCCTTTCAGTGTCAAAACAGAATGACAGATTGTAATGGGGCGGGAGGGGGGGGGGAAGCATTTCTCAGACTGCGTCATCTTTGTTCTCCTGTTGCTAAAATGATCAGTAGGAGGTAGTGGAAGGCACGGGCCGAGCTCAGTCTTTGTTGTTTTTGTCTAATTGGACACAGAGATAACAGAAAGCAGTGGTCGAGGCTACACAGCTCCCAGATCAGATCCCAGCGAAGAATCATTTCCTGGCTGTTATTTTTGACATGCCCCTTCTCACAATTCTCACTAGTGTTGTCATATGGACGGCCACATTGTTATCTTGGTCATTTCAAGGGATTTGTTGAAAGTATATTAAGCCATGCTCCTACCTTTGACAGTGACTGAGCCACTGTAGTTCCCCTGGTAGGCGCTGTCCGTGCTCGGTGTGTAACACTCGTATTTCCCCTGATCTTCAGCCCGGAGTCTCTGGACCACCAACCGGACCGCGTCCCCGGAGTCCCTCTCCACCCTCACCTCGCCATTCCTCACGCGAGGCTGGAAGGGTGCGTAGGGGAAACCCTTGTCCCTGGTGGACACCACTCCCATCTGCAGCCCGCCGGCATTGTCCCTGTACAGGAACCACTCAAAGTCCTGTGTACGCGGGCCTTCGTGTCCTGACACCACACAGGGCAGGGAGAGGGGGAACCCGGCCACGCGGTAGAGGGGTCCAGCGGGAAGAGTAACGTCGCGACACACAGCACACTGGAGCACTGCGAAAGAAAAATGTGGACAGAGAGAGAGAGCGTGAGAGAACGGACGAGGGGGAAAAGAAATGACAACAGTGTCAATTTGGGTGGCTCACAGTCTTGCCTCGCAGCATGTTTGGTACATGCACTCGCCGATCGATACCCTGAGCTGATGACTGGCTAACAGGGAATCAATACGTTAAATGCTGCAGGGCTGGGCCAGCTTCATCTGAACACAGTGATATGTTTAACAAATGAAATACAATCATCATCTCAGAAGGCTTCATCGCTCTGCTCCTCTAATTATTCTTTGTTTGGACTTGGATTTAAAGGAACAGTCCACTAGAAATAGAACAAGACTACTTTGTAGTCTTACCAAGTGTGCTACAGCTACAGTAATATCTGCATACACTGGCTGTATTTAACAGATATATCTGCAGATACTAGACAAAAATAAATCAGCAAAATGTCCAAAATCCAAAAGCGAAAAAAAACCAGATTAGAATTCTTGAAATAAAAGAAAAAACCTGAGCGGTTTTAATGGGTGACTAAAACAGCTGCAGCTTTATTTTCTGAACCAATGGATTAATCGACTGAATCAGCTTCCTGGCTTGAGCTTCGCAGCGTTTCCCTGAGTCTCATCGTCTGGCTGCTTCAACCCCAGAAACTCTCAGAAATAGTTTTGGGCTAAAACCAGCCGGGAGTATTACTGTAGTGAAACTGTCTATCAAAGCCCCGAGGTCCTGAAACTTCTCGTGCCATCACGTCTCTCTCATGACCAGGACACTTCCCCAAAATATTCACATGATGATAAAGGTAAGTGACATTTGATTTCACACATCGCATATCATATATAAAAATGTTGTTGCTGTTGTTTTGGTTTCTTATAATAAAAGAAAACAGACCTAAATGGTTCTACACAAATAAACTATTAAACTGGTGAGAGGTATGAAAACAACTAATCTCCTTATTACGTATTTGCACATTTAAAACAATATTGTGACCATGATAAACTGTAACAGAAATATTTTGTTCTGGAATAGTTTAAATGTTTACGCTTGGTTAAATACTAATCTGCATGCGGTGCCAAAAACGGAGGAACAAACTCATCATCTCCAAATGTAAATGAGATGCTAGACACACACAAACACACACACACACACACACACACACACACACACACACACGCCTGACTGACAAATCACACTGAACAAAAGGACCACACCCATAATTTACTTCACCTAAAACCACCAGAACTAGTAATACTGGATGGGTACGTTTTGGCACACCCTGCCTGTGTGTGTGTGTGTGTGTGTGTGTGTGTGTGTGTGTGTGCGTGTGAGTCAGTATCAGACCTAAAAACAACTGGAGCGTTCTCACAGGCCGAACCACGGCCCGATAACAACACGCCCACAGATAATGACATGGGAGACTAGAGGGAGGCTTAAGCGGATCGAGTCCTAATTAACACTGGGCTCTGACTGATAGGCCTGGGGGACACCAACGCTTGTCACAATGCTCAATTCTGTCTGGATTAGAAACTATGCAACAAGGGGGGGGGGGGGGGGGGGGGGGGGGGGGGTGGACGACCATATAATTCCATCCAAAGAAAGCCAGACTGTTTGGAGGATTCATGTAATTATTAATACTGTGATCAGGGGGATTAAAAACTGTGACATTCAATCATATAAACATTCTCTTTTTTTTGTCCAAACTGTTCGGTCCGAATCATACTTTTAAAATATACGTTAGAGGATGCAGAGGATTCAGTTTAAATAAAACAAAAACAAGACCATATAGGCAAAATATTATATTAGACACGCTTTTTTATCTTGATCTATTTCTGCGTTAACTGTATGATGTGTCCTGAATTCACCCCAATTTTAAACTTTTCAGCACCTTGGGTTGTTTTAGATATATCACCTCTGCAAATTTAAAATTCAAAACCTGTATTTCCATGTAATTGGTATAGTTGATGGGGGGGGGGGGTGGTTCACAAAATTCACTTCACACATGAGCCAAATCAAGAAAATTGTCGGAAAACACTTATGACCACACTGAGGAGACAGAACAAGAGGTAAACACACACACACACACACACACACACACCGACAGGTGTTATTTGTTTGATGGTGAAACTTCCCCATCAGTCACTTTAATATAATAACCACTGGCTGTGGTTATTAACATGACCTGCAGACCACAGGAACGTGAGAGATGCCCCATGGAGGAACTAGTGGCCTGTTGGCTAAAACCTGGCAGACTGAATCATGAGATTTTTTTTTTTTTAATTTTAAAAGGCCACACAAGCTGCATCGATGATCCCGATTTCAACTACGGACTGGCACAGACATGGAGGAGACCACCATGCATGTGCATGTGACAGATGGCGAGGCGGCTGTGTTGTCATCGTAGTGCGGAGCAGACGAGGTTCGAGCCCGGACACTCACCCCAGTGCAGGAACAGCAACAGTGGTGTTTTCATCGAAGCCATCGTGGTGCTCATCTTCCGGCGCGACGCGCAGCGGGATTGTGTCGAGTCCGGTTCCTCTCTCCGTGTTCCTGCGCTCGTTTGTCGCCGATCATAGTTCAAACACCGCCGCGTGAATCAGCGGAGCGTCTTCACATGGGAACACAGACACGAGCGGATTAGATTTTTAAAAAACCCGATAGAACTGCAGAAATTACTTGGCGCCATCACCAGCTGACTGCGAGGAGAATATAATATTAGTGCGAGAATGAATGAATGGTGCGAGTGAAGTAACCTGTGTGTCGTGCGCTGCTGAGTCGTCGTCAACACGTCGTCGGATCCATAATACTCCAGATATGGTTTTTAGATTTTAGACCTCCTCGTCGTGGTTCCCGGCCATGGAGGGGTTGGCATCACAGGGGGGTGATTATTAGTGTGTGTTGTGTGTGGAGGAGGAGGAGGAGGAGGGATGGTTGGTAATAAAAGAGGGAGGAGCCTACATGCAAAAAAAGAAGAAGAAGAGGAATCAAAGGAAGGGCAACTGGCGCCATTGGTCAGGAAAAGGGACGATGGCATTTTTAACCAATGACAATAGAGAGTTGAAAACAGGGTCTTACAACATCCATCCGCAAGGGGGCGCCAGAGATAAACACATTAAGTCCCCCATGAATAGAGGAAGGGCTGAGCTGAGGTGGGTCATTAATGATGATGATAATGATCATGATGATGATTATTAGTTTATCTAGTTAAAGTACAATTTTTTATTTTTTTTATTTTTTTCTCTTTGGTGAAAAGTATCTAACCTGTGACAACAAACTGCATTATTGTGAGTGGTCACAAGCAAAAAACAAAAAACAAAAAAAGCTTGGGGAACCACTGGCACCAGCAGCTGTCAGATAAATTGAATACAACATTCAATATCTACTAATAAACTGTGGCGGAGCAGAAGTATAAAGTGGCTTAAAAGGGGGAAATTTTTGTGTAAGTACAGTGGCTACTTTCCACCACTGGTTAGAAGGGAAGTTTTTTGTGTGTCATCAAATAAAAGTGCATAAAAAAAATTAAGTGGCAATTTATTAACAGGCATCGGGAAAATAAAAGACCCCTTCAATTATTTTAATATTTTGGGCATGTGAGTGAAACTAAAGAAGGGTACGGCACTGATTCTATTTAAAACTAAATATGCAAATGTTCAATAGCTGTTTTACTTTTTATTATACTTTTTTTATCCTTGCAAGAGGCCAAAATGTTAAACTTCCTCTTGTGATTGGAGATATTTAAGAGAGAACCAGTCTAACCAACTAATCAGAAACTCACCATGTTACCTATACATATTATAAACTCTGTCCTATATTTGTCTCTCTCTATCTATCTATCTATCTATCTATCTATCTCTCTCTCTATCTATCTATCTATCTATCATCTATCTATCTATCTATCTCTCTATTCTTCTATCTATCTATCTATCTATCTATCTATCTATCTCTCTCTCTCTCTATCTATTTTCTATCTATCCTGCTGACGTGTGATACATCCATGTCACACAGTAAAGGGCCTTATTTCTAGAATCAGCTTGGGAAATAGATTTTCAAAGCTTTTAACACACTACAATTGTCTGTGCTGATGCATGGGTGTGTTTTTCCCACAGCGGATACTTTGACATGTCACAGCATGAAAAGCACAGTTGTAAACAATTAAAATGAATGATGGCTAAAATCCAAATTCAGTTCCAGGGTTGTGAAATGTTCACGATGACGTCTCTCTGTCCCAATGTCACGGCTCATCACAGAGCCACTGTTAATGACAACAATGCCTGTGCTTTTCGTACTGTGTACAGAATATGTGTTTTTGTATTTGTGTGGGTTTAGAATATTTTTGTGCATAATGTATGCTGCTGTGTGTTTTTCTGCACAATTATGTGTTGCATGCGTACTCAATATTTGTTCATAGTGTTTTGAAGGAATCGCAGAATTGTTATATTCGACCACCAGATGGCGACATTCAATTAACATACAGAGAGCTCTGATCTTTTACATTATGTACTTTGACCCTAAAGTTGCCACAAGAAAATCTTCAAAATAATGAAAATGAGATGAAAAATGAGAATCTGACCAATATTTAATAAAGATTAAGATATTGTTTTCTTGTGGCGTTACTATTAAATGGATCTGTTTGTGAAACACATGTTCTATTTAATCACGGCCGATTGTTGTGTATAGTGATGTTTTAAGTTCTCAGTTCTATAAAGCTGAATCCTCCACGTGTGAGGTTTGTACAGCAACAATTTCCATGAGCTGACAGTGATGTAAGACAGCGATAAAACCCAGCTAACATTTCTGTGGGCTGCAAAAACAGTGCTCCCGCGTTCTCTGTTTCTCTTTTTTGCATTGCCCCCAAAGGAAGCGCAATAAATGAGTCTAATCAGTTATTTAACTATTTTTCCACGCTTGCAGTGGAGTCAGGAGAGATATTAAAGCATATGAGGAGACTGTACAGGGAGCAACATTACAGCTGACGAGGGCAGGATATGGTCCTGCATGTGGTTCTGAGTGTAATGTATGTGGGATGTTCATTAGTGGACAGGGCCACTCAGATGCCTCGCTCTCTCAGACGATTTACGCCATCAGAGCACACCTCATTAGTGGTACCAGTGGTCCTCCGGCCTGTCTGTTTTCATTTTGTTTCCTTTCATTTACTTCTGTCTCCTTTCCTTTCTTTAAGTTTCCTTTCCTCCTCGCCCTTCCCTCCTCGCTTTAGGCTACATGGAAACATGGATGACTTCACAGTGTGGCTTGACAGTGAAAGAGGGGAAGTCATTTAGGTATTCTGGGTTAACAAGGCGGCAAGCAGCATATGCAGACTTCAGCAGGAGCCTACACCAGCGCTGAGGGATGGCACTCATGCAGAGTAAACTTCCTCCGTCGTATGGCTCCCAATGTATTACAGTTTCTAACCGAGTTGGACAGTTAGAGCATGATGTAGTCTGAGCCGCATGCCAGGGAAATAAACTTCTCAAAGCCGCATTGATCTGCCAAACTGTTTGCTGCGCACACGCCTGTGTATTTATTAAATATGACAGACAATCTGAAAATCCCAAACACTTTGTTATCGAAGTTTGTGTTTTAGCTTTATAAAATCAGCTTCTGGTGATGACCCTTTGCCAGCGGGGTTATATTTTCACCCCGTGTCTATTTGTTGGTTTATTACCTCCGCCAAGGAGGTTTTGTGATTGGTTCTTGTTTGTCTGTTTGTTTGTTTTTTTTAGCAGGATTATGCGAAGTTATGGACGGATTTGCAAATTGTATCATAGATAGGACTCGGCCATGGTAACGGGTGATTCAATTTAGGGAGGGATCCAGATCCGTATCTTTGGTGCACTTTGGTGCAGACACAGATTAAGGGGCCAATCGAGGATTTCTCTCCTCCACTTTCTTAAACTATGTTTGCAACAAGGGGCAACCCACCGTGACATCACCCATTGGTTTGTGAACTTCTGTTTTGAAGCCCTGCGTTTAGCATTTTGGCCTGCGCCATCTTTCGGGGGTTTTTTAAAACCAGAAGCAACCATAATTCGGGGAGAAGGGAGTGAGCCTGACCGAGAGCTCGTCCACTGCATATCCACCTACACTTGAGAACATAAACTCCTCAGGAAAATGTTTCCTGACGTCATTAACCAAGTGAGAAATAGAGTCATTTTCTTATAGACTTCTATAGAAACTGACGTATTTTTGCAAGCCCTGGAGTCGCCCCCTGCTGGTCATTCGAGAGAAAACAGGTTTTATGCACTACCGCATTGGCCTTTGATATACAGTCTATGGTTTTATGACAAACACATAATTTGTGTTATCAGACCACTTGCTTTTTTTCTTTCATATTTCTACTACAAGAACTAGATCATTCTAGTTGTTTGACTGCTGAGCAGGAAGCACACAGTCAGTTTATCAGGGCTTTTATTGATAAAACAAAAAATAAAGAAAGCTGCCTACTGTTAAATATATAGAATAGCGGAGCTTTATTAAAAAATACTACCTCCATCACATGAATGTAATTCTGCTGCATGATGAATAAAGTATCTTTATTTAGTTTCCGTATTCTTCCTTCTTCTCACCTTGGTCTTTGCGCACCCACTCCCACTCTGTCTCTTCCAAGGCCACTATAGACTAAACTGTGACCGGCAGGAGATGGTCTCTAATTACTTTGCACTACAGTCACTGCAGCCGGGCAAACACTCCGCTCATCGCAGGGACTGCTGGTCATGACTGTCAAGAGAGGATCCGTTTCACTGTGTGTGGCATTGGTTCACACTGCAGGTACATATACACAGTCTGGCACCTTTGGCTCATTCATTTGGTCCATGTTGCTCTGAGAGTATTTTCATTGGCACGGGGCAGACTGAGTCTCTCTCCCTCGGTGTTTGTTTCCTTCTCCACATCTCCATCCCTTCGCCATTTCTCATGTCAAGCTCAGTCTAAATACCTCCTTGCGTTTATGTCTGTCACATATAGATACAGTGCGTGGAAACACATCCCGGCACTGACCATACATACCGTATCATCCCTCCACGAGTGGAGCACATGTACAACTGCGCTCTATATGTGGGCTCCGTTTGTTCTCCGTTCCTGTCAGCAGTTTTATCACCTTGCTGTCTCCGTCTCGCGGCTGCGGGGGGACACGCGCTCAGCCAGTAATGGTGGTGGAAGGACCACTGCTAGACAAAACAAAGAGACGGAGAAGGGACATGTGCATGTACAGCTAATTTACTGCTGACAGGATATTAATAACTTTCTCTCAGAGGGCCTTTCGGTTTTGTAGGTTTCCTCTCTTTATAACTGCCTGCAATAACAATGTTTGGCTTAGCATTTGACCACATCGTTTGACTCTGTTTGGTCACTGTCTTGGTCTCCAAACGTGTTAACTTGATCGGGCAGTTTTTCTTGGAACAAAGGGCTCTTCAGTTTTTCAAATGTCCCCTAAAAGAGATGTTTTTTTTTAAAAAAAGCACTGAGACCATATACTGCATACGCCATTGGGTAAAACCAGATGTTACGTTGTCCCTTGATGAACTATATTTTTCCAGCTTTATTTTAAGCTGAACATACATCATAACTGTCCACAAAAGTCTTTGCAAAAAAGACATTTACATCTCTTTCCAAATATAACACAAGAAAGTGTTTACCAGAAAGAATGCATGTTGAATGTATGTTGCATTATCCCAAAAAAGAGCATGTGTGTGTGTGTGGAGGACCTAGCTGGCTCCTTGTAGCCATGAAGTATAAAATGTTAGAAGTGGTCTCCCCTGGTGTAATTGGCATGAACTTGAGGATAGTCTGGCTGCCACACTGCAGGCAGACGGGCAGATAGACAGATATTAAGTCTAATGGGCAATTAGGTGGACGTGGAGGAGAGGAGAGAAGAGGAGAGGTGGGAGGGCAGGATGAGGCCAGAAGAGGAGAGGGAAGGTCTACATGGGGGAATTGGAAACACATGCAGCGGTCTGACTGCTGGTCTTCCCCCCCCCCCCCCCCCCTCCGCCTCATCCAGACAACCGCACACAACAAAGGCGGGAGACGGGCCAGAAATGGTGCGAGGCGGAGTGCGAAGGTGATGATACATGGGCATTGACCGGCAGTGTTTTTATGGCAGAAAGACGGCAACTACTGGAGCAAAACGCTAAACAAATGCGGACGACACAGTATGCCGCAAGTAGTGTATAAAAGTAAGAATAATTGTGGGTATGAATATGGACAGTATAAGCGCGGCATGTAAACATACTGTTAAATGACAGATCAGAACAAATAAGTATGGAAACACTCGTAGAGTCTGAAGTTGTGCATATATATCGACGCCACTAAATGTGTATTTAACACCATACACACATTTTGCCTTTTCCTTTTTTAGAGGGCAGACATGACAACCGGTGCCACTTCAGCTGCAGTTCATTAATTTGACAAGTTGGCCAAATTACAAAATGAAGCTCCTGTCAATTGTAAAATGTGCTCTGCATGCTGATGCCGGTAGCACGTGTGTGTGCGTGTGTGTGTGTGTGTGTGTGTGCTCTGCCAAAGACGGTTTCCTAAAGAAAGACACACCAGACTGGACAGTGTGTTTGTGTTTGCTGCCCAAAACCAAAGCGACAGGGCGGCGAGTCTCAATGTAACCGCGGCTAAGATTGAAAATGACACGTCACATTTTGATTTTGGTTTGATCGCAGCTCGTCATTCCAGGCATAGTTATAGGTAAACAGGCCTTGGGCAACCTTCGGTGGCAGCTAGTTAGGTAGTCCCCAGGCTGTAGATTCTGGTTCTGAGAATAATTTAATGTACATAGGTTGAGTTGTAACACAGGAAGTAAAAAAAAAAATTGATGGTCAGAGTTAATTCTTGAGATGAGGGACGAGATTCATCTTCACGAGGGAGATTGAATTCACACACGACATCGAGAACGAACAGAGCAACACAGAAGGTTATACATCACATTTATATATATGGACTAACACAAATTTCGATTATACTATATAAGGTTTGACCTGTTTACCCAGACCGACATAAAACACCCAGGGGGTATTAAGTTCTCCTAGCACAGCGATAGGACCTAGACCCGTTCACTTAAATCTTGTTTCTTTTACGAGAAAGGCTCCAGTTTTAACCAGATGGATAAAGTAGGACAAAGACAGTTATTAAGACAATTATTAAAGCCCAAAATCCGTAACTCATGTACAGCAGGCGCAAATATGGTCCATATTCAAACGTGGACACGTTGGACAACAAAACAACATGCAACATTTGTTTTCATTTCATTCATAAGAAAAAGATTAACAGTCACAATAGCCCCAGCTTATTCCTGATACCCCCTGTCTCCCCCAGCACACCCCAAATGTAGATCTAATAGATGGGGGTTTTGTTCAGGTTGTGCAAAGATTAAAGTCACATATGATGATTAAATGATTTTACCATTTAATGATATGTATATGCACAGTTCCTTCATTTGTCTGGTTTTGTTCACTCACTTATTTCTCTCACTTCGCCACCAGTTGGAATATAAAAATAATATTTAACAAGACAGTTTGAACCGTCTTTTCACTGGTTGCCTGTAATGTTTAAAAGTAATTGTTGAATTTCGATGACCAAAACCAAGTTGCCATCTGGAACAGGATCAAAAGTGGTTCCTTTGTACCACTGACTTTGTGAATTCATGCAAATTATCGTGTCGTTTTTCTTTCTCCACAACAATAAAGCAGAGCCCGGCGCGGAAATGATAAATTATTCATGTGTGCTTGGGCAAAATTATGTCAGTCTGCGTGTGTGTGTTATTTACAGGGACATGTGCATAAATTTAGCAGCTTGCAAGTTGCCCACCTGTGTACAGCTGTTGCCTATATGCGTGCACACAGTTGGTGCACTTGCACAAGTGTGGCTGGAGTGTGCCTGAGTGTGTGCCGTGATTAAAGTCAGGGTCCGCAGCGAGAGAGAGTGCGAGAGTGTATGTATCATCAGTGCGGTGATGGTGGTGGTGGTTAGAGGAGGAGGAGGAGGAGGAGGAGGAGGGGGTCGGACACAGAGAGACAGACGCCAGCCTCGGTTTGGAGCTGAGCCTGAGGAGGGACTGTGGCTGACAGAGAGCGGAGGGACCGGGGAGCGAGGGAGAGGACTATGAGGAGAGAATTTGGGGATTGAAATGCTGAAATAAAGATGAATTATGGAGGACAGGAGGAAGCCGTGTTGGCAATGAATGAGCTGAAGGAGCGGAAAGAGGCAGCGGCAAAAAGGAGAGAGAGAGAGAGATGTGTTATATGAGAATACTGAAGTGTGGAGAGGCTGGGGGAAGGAGGAAGGAAGGAGGAGAAAGAGGAAAAAGCGAAGGAAGGGGGGAGGTTGTATCGTATGAGCTTGCCGCTGGAGGTATGCCGGGGCTGGGGAGGGGGCTGAGGAAGAAGAGGAGGAGGAAGGGGGGGGAGAGGAGGCTCATTAACCAGTGCGAGATTGGAGCCTCAGTGGCTTGCTCGTATTCAACCACACTCGGCCTTTGATGAGGGCTGGATCCCCGAGCTCAATCAGTCCCACATGAGTCCAACTGAGAAGGAGAGGGAGACAGAGAGGCCAGAGAGACTGCGAGAGGGAGACAGAAGGGGTGGTAGGGATGGAGAGAGCAACTTGAGGGAGGGACGGAAGACAGGAAAGGAGACAGGAAACGGTAGATGTATAGAACAGGAGGAGTGACAGCCCAGGGGGAAAGAAGAGAGCAATGAAGGAAGCCAACGTCAGGATGCAGCTAAATGGTCCACTCACACAGAGCCACAGAGAACAAGATCAATGGTTTGAGGGACTTTTCCTTTAAAAAAAAACAAAAAACTAATCTCCGGAACAAAATTGTTTTCATAAAACAAAAAAATGTTTGGGCGGATGCACTGTTCATTGTGAGGGAGGAGGATTCTTTAAAGGAAAACACACAGGGATGTTTGTGATGTGCATATATATGTGCAGCATTTATGTGGACTGGAGACCTTTGCACATCTCTGCGTGTTAAATATTATTTGCACGTGCGTGAGTCTGTGAGTTGCAAATTCGCGTGGCACGTACGCATACGGGCCCATGTTGCGTTTGTTATATCTTAGAGCATGTGTGCATTCGTACAACAGCCGCAGCTCAATGCACTGCAGCTGGCAAAAAAAAAACAATTTCCCAGATTTGACGCCCACATATGTGGCATTTAGATAATACTGCAAAACAAATAAAATACCAGCCAAATGAGAAACACAGTCCCCGAGTAAAGAAACATGCTGTAAATACAGAAACACTGTGTGGCGTTTGTATGTTGTTCTCCCCGTGCATGGTTTCTCTCCTTGTACTCCGGCTTCCTCCCACAGTCCAAAGATGTGCAGATTGGGGTTAGGGTTAATTGGAGACTCTCAATTGACCGTAGTGTGAATGGTTGTTTGTCTCTGTATGTTGGCCCTGCGATACATTGGCGCCCTGTCCCTCGGACACTTGAAAGGATATAGCCGTGCAGATAATGGACGGATGCACAAACAGGGAGACAAAACAGCTGATGAGCAGCCTAGTGATCAATAAAATCGGTGTATATTCTCCAAAATATCTGAATGTTAAAACTTTTCATAAAACATCTCTTGCTAATGTGTTTTTAAGCCGCAGTGCACTGAGCTCTCTTTGGCCACTGTATGCATGTGTGTGTGTGTGTGTGTGTGTGTGTGTGCGTGCGTGTGTGTATGCGAGTGTGAACCTGATCATGCGACTGCCGTGTGGCATGCCATGACTGCTGCTGTGGATGAATGTGGCAGTATTTAGTGGTTCTCCCGGAGCTCAGGTCTCGCTCTCTCAACACCACATCAGCACCATGAGGGGCACAGGATCATTACCCCATTACTCTACCAGAGGCAGAGTTAAAACTCGCCTCACCATCTGCCTCCTTCCCTCTCCACTCCTCGCGTTCAGCCTTCTGCAGGAACCGATTAATCGCAGCAGCCATGGGGGCGGCAATTAGTAAGTGTTTAGCTAAATCAAAACATGTCCCTCTTTTCATGTTATAAATGTCAACGGTTTTCTGTGCAACATAAATGAATGGTATATTTCCCATTATGGCCGGCTTACCATTGTCTTTTTGTTTTTGTTTAGCTTTTGTATTGTGTGTGTTATATCCTGCCTTGTTCGTGTTTCTGTGTATTATCTCAATTTTATTATAAATCTGGAAAATGATAATAAAAGGGGGGAAAAAAACTCTCTGTGCTGTCAGTGGATTTAAAGCAGCAAAAGATGACGTTCGTGCCCCTAGTGGTGCCTGGTGGTATTACTGTTTGGTCACTGCCGTGAAGAAGTCGCAGCAGTGAGACGTCGGTAAGGACGCAGCTACTTTTCCTCAGAGCTCCTGAGGAAGACGTCAACACCACTTTTGAAATAACGGAGGAGAATGAAGAAGTTTGCACACTGAAGCAGAAAACAACCGAAAAAATCCCAAAATGAACAAATAACCTTGAGTTAAACGTCTGGTTTTATTAATAAGTAGGCTGATTGTGTTACTGGTTGTGAAAGAAGACAAACTGCAGGTCATTTTTTATAGCCTCTTAAGTCCTGTACCTCTCTCCAAGGAGTGAATGCCCTCCATGGTTCTCTCTTTTTCTTTCACCTTCGCCTGCTTTTGTTCTTCAACAGGATTCTTTTGTTGTTTTCGTCAATTCGGCTGTTCCATCGTCTGCCATTTCCATCACAGATAGATGGAGAATGTTTCTCTCTTGTTTTAGTTACACAATGGGTGACACAAACCCTTTGTGTTGTAAATCCAGTTGTAACATCTCCAGGAAAACTGTGTCCCGGTGGCCAAGAGAGTAAAATAGTTATTATCTTATTGGGCACCAGTATAGACGCGGACGGTGTCATTTTTCTTTCGCCATTACACTGTGCAATCATTTTTAACTTCATAATGACAACTTTAAACCAAACAGTTGTCTATTTCCGATTTAAACGGCTATCAGGCTGACTGCATGAGTTTGTCTTGTGGAGAACTCTGATATGTGAGATAATAGGACGTAAAATCAACAAGGAACAAGCTAATCATCTAGATAAGTGAATGTACACAATCTGCTTCAGAGTAGCAGCAGAGTTGTAGTTGCGTCTATGGTATAAAACAGGATGATGTTATCTGGATGATAACCTAAAGGCTGGATGTAACTCCATACTCTCCGGTTGAATCCCCTCTACCACTTGGCAGACGTATAGCACTGAGGTTGCTTTATTGGTTTCCCTAATTGGTGCCAGTTTCCATTTTCATTTCCAAAAATTACAGTGGCGTAGCGTTCTGTTCATTCTGCCCACATCCATACTGTCTCTCTGTGTGTGTGTGTGTGTGTGTGTGTGTGTGTGTGTGTGTGTGTGTGTATGTGTGTGTGTGTGTGTGTGTGTGTGTGTGTGTGTGTGTGTGTGTGTGTGCGCGCGCACGCGCGCGGAGAGAGAGAGACTGAGGGAGACAGAGGGCGAATGAGAGGGGGTGGGTGAATAAGAAAAACAGAAAAAGAGGCAGTTGAGAGACGCTGCTGTGCTGCATGTGTAAACCTATGCTGTAACTCTGTGATGACTGTTTGTGCTTTGTTCTGTTTATGTGTGTATAATGAGTCATCAGTGATTGGCCAAGTTGATGTGGTCAGCGATGGAGGCAGAGGGAACACTTTACAGTAAGTGCATCAATGGAAAAGAACCTCTCTGGGAGGGAAGAGGAGGAGGAGGGGGTCTGGGCAGAGCGGAGGAGCACATCGTTCCTCCAATTGTAGGAGTAAATTACACCAAAATACACAAAACTCACCACAGTCGAGCACAAAAGCCGTCGTGACGGAGGAGCAGAAAAAAAAGACTACTTTAGATTTGGATAAACACACGTGCAGGGGCTGCAGGAAAAGTAAACAAGGCAAAGAAATTTTCGGCTGCGGCGAAGGGATCACTGGAGACGGAGGAAGGTTAAACTGCATGAGAAGTGCGCGATCTGCAATGTCATTTGTTACGGGCACATTTGGGAGGTATAGGGTGTTTCCGAATCACAATTGTGATCTGGTTTAGAGGAAACAAGTAATTGCTGCTCACTATTAAAACACCAGTTCATCATGTGATTAAGAGCCGCTCAGCCTTGAAAGACAACTGTAAATCAGATGTCTTCAGGTTTCTCTCTCAAAAGATACACACACACACACACACACACACACACACACACACACTCTGGGAGGGGCTGAACAAGGGAGGGTACACTGCTGCCCTCTCACTACACCCACTATGACCCATTATTCGGCAGCTCTTCCCCGTAAATGTGATAATTATATACTTGTCCCTTCGCAGAACAGCACAAATATACAAACCATGCTGCTTCTGTTTATTCTCCCTGTAATTTCTCCTTTTCAGCCCTGCAACACTTAGTTAATCCATTATAAACCAATATTGTTAAATCATTAAGTCTTTTTCCTCCGTGCACCATCATTATATCAAGACTACGGAGCTATTAGGTAAAGTGAATTTTTAGGAAAAATATACTAGCTTGGGTACGCATGTGTGCATCTGGGCTTGCATACTAATCTATGTTTGTGTGTGTGTGTGTGTGTGTGTGTGTGTGTGTGTGTGTGTGTGTGTTCAAGTATGCAAAGCATGCTTGTTTGAGGGTGTAGGGGCATGTGCGTGCATTTGTGTGTGTGCATGCGTGTGTGCGTGCATATGTGTGCTGGCAGGCCAGAGCGCCATTGTGAAGTGGCGACCACAGAGCCCCCCCCCGCCCCAACCTGCCACAACAAAGAGCAATTAAACACCGCTGCCTTGCCAGCTGAGGAGCCAACCGCCAGCCACACTTCCACAAACAGGCAGATCTGTTTAAAACCAAAGGGGAGAAGCAATAAAAGCCAACCTACCGAGAGCGACCCCCCTCCAATCCCCTTTCCGCTGATTCAAACCAGAAGGTGACTGGCTGGCTTCACCCTATCACTCACTATCATGGATCAGGCCGTGTTACCATCACATCGCATGCAGTTTCTACATGCAAAACCCAACCCGTGCAGTGATGTTTTACACATGGTTAGTGCATGTCAGCTGTATGGTCATGGTTAAAGGGCAACTATTATGCTCATCTCAAGAATAGCTTTTATTCGTGGTCTCCACTGGAGTAGCTTTGCATGGTTCCCAGTTCAAAAAAAAAGTTCTTATTCATCTCAAACTGCCTTTTATGCAGCCCCCCTCAGTTGAGCACCATCCGCTCAGGCCTCCTCAAGATGTCTCGGATGTGTTAGGTAAATATTACACCCTTCCCCTATTGTTTATTGTGCTTATTGTGTGAAATGGAATGAGGTTAGTCTACTCTAATACATTTGCTACATTAACGCCCGTCGTCCACACTACTCTAACTGAGGCTTTTGGAAATGATGATGCACACACCCAAGGTTGCTCCCTTATTGGGTCTTACTGAGCTTTCTCTCAGTAACAGCTCCACCTCATCTTTGGTCAAAGCAAAGAGATCACTGGTCTTACTTTTAACCGTCATCATTTCTCATGAGTAGTATTTTAGACATTCTGCTTCCTATTTGCAAGCACATGCAAGTGTGCGGATGGTCGTGTGATATGGGCTTTTCTGGTTTGTAAGTATAGACAGGGATTATTTCTGATACTGAGCTAAAAAAGCTGCCGAGCTCCTCTGGATAGAAATGGTTTTCCTTTTTTTAAATGAAAACGTATCGGTGTGGACATATCCATCGTCTTTCAATCACAATCCGTACAATAAAGATTTTCTATATATGGCCCAGTTAATGGTTGTATGTGTTGGGAATGAGTAAATGTTGTATAGTGGACCTGCACCATTGGTTATTTGTATGCTGGAGAACATTAAAAGCCTATAATACTACTCAAGTCGACTGTTTTGGAAGATCAAACTGCATTACATACAAAGAAATCTCTGATGAGCTGTCGGCTTGTTGCAGAAGTAGAATAAAACCTCAGACACCTGAGCTTTTGTCTCGCGGGGTCTTTTCCATGTTTGCCTCATGATTTTAAACTTTGGCCACATTAAATATGGACATCTGACATTGGAACATGATATGCATCTGACAGAAAGTGTGAAATGAAATGCTGCAACTCTATTCAAGACTATTCCGCTCACACTGCACGACAAAGCCTCATCCGACGCGTCAGTTGTCTCTGTATTACAGGGCTTTATGTGAAGAGGGAGCTCAGATAGACGGTGTTCTTCAGGGATCGTCGCTGTATGTTTCTTTCAATGACAGGCTACTCTTCCACGGGGTACATACATGGAATTGCACTGTGTTTGTTTGACCTGCCAAAGATCCCTTTAAGGATTAAAGCCTTCTCTTCACCACATTAAAACAGCAGAAATGTCAGCACATAGCACACCAGCTCATTTCATGGGCTCACTTTTTGGCGTCAGTCTTTGCCAGGCACCTACTACTGTCTGTTTTACTTCAAAAGTTACAGTGGCAGAACCAGTAATCAGATTCTTTGATATTGTTAAAAAATATCTAAAAGTCACTACAAGTAAAAGTCCTACAATCGTTTTTAGAATTACTTACACAAAAGAATTGTTGGCAGAATATTCTTAAACCAAAAGCAAAATCAAAGGGTAGTCAGTGTGGTGGATCCTATGTGTTATCATTGCATAACAGATTAATATCATTGATTCATTTATGTGCAATCAGCTTTTTACCATTTATTGCAATGCATCATATTTCATGAACTCATCAAGTAAATGTGTTGCAACAAAACGCACGAACTTTGTCTCTAAAATGTTGTGGAGTTGAACTATAACGTGGCATCATATGTAAATACTCAAGAAAAGTACTATATATTTACTTTAAGTACATTAAAGTGCTTGTGTAGTTGTGATCAAATGTCATATGGTCCAACATAGTTCAAATCTTTAAAAATGATGTGACTTGTTTGCAATGTTCATATTTTTTTTAATTTTTGAGAGAGGAATGCCACTATTTTATTAAAATGTTTTTGTAGAGTATCAAAATGACAACATTGAGACAAACAGATCAATAAGTGCATGAGAGTAAATACAAATTCTGTCTTTGTTTAAATGCACCTTAGCGGAGCAACTGGCTCTGTTTAAAGAAATTAAATAAATAAATGAATAAATCCCTTCCGTTTGAAATACATGGCTTTGACGGCCGATGCTCGCACACATTTTTGTGTTGTCCTATTCCCCCGTGACCCCAGCAGAGGGCAGGAGTGCAGGAACCTGCCGTGGAGCAGCTGTGCATCCTGTCCTGGTCCTGTCCTGGCCCAGCCCACCCTAGCCCGGCTCGGCCTGGGTTCAGCGTGGGCCGCATCGCGGTGTCTCTGGTCAGGCAGCCTGGAGCCCTTGGGCGCTGGCAAGGGGTGCGGGCGTCCGGGAGGGGCCCCCTCAAAAGCCATCTACGAGGGGCCACACCCACACGGCCATTACGGTGGAGGCTGTTCTGGGCTTCTCCCGAGGCCGCCCGCCTGCCATTTTTAGAGCAGCAACAGAGTAGACCACATGCTGTGGCTTCAGGCAAGTGGGGGGAAGGACGGTTTCTTCTTTATTTTCAGTCAAAGTGCCGTGGGCTTTGGGAGAATTTCTACATTTGCACTCCAGTAGACTGAGTCAGTGCGGAGAAACTGTTTATCTCATAGATGAAACTAAAAAGAAAATCCCATCTTGCTTCCTGAACCAAACTTTTGTTCAACAAGGCAGTTTTCCTTCGACGCAAATAAAACTCCACGTCCCGGTACCTTAATCTGTCTGTTTTACTTGTGTGGTTTGGTGTTTCTCCCAATAATAAAAGAATAGATTAACTGAAAGTATTAAACGTAGTTCCAAGATCTTGTGAAATATATGTGAAGTCTGGTTGATTTAGACCTGCGCAGTCTCAGTGTTATTCAGGCGAGTGTGTGGGTAAAGCTTTGGGTGGTCTAAAGGAGAAAAGACTTGAGCTTCCTCTTGCACACATATGGTGCGGCTTGGCCTTTTTGTTTTGATTTTAGGGGTTTTAGGTTATAAGTAATAAAGTCCCCTTTAGGTATGACCTGCTTATTTTACCTACCTATAATGTCATTCTATTTATGTATTGTATGCCCTACCCACTCCTCTCACCATTTCTGTCAGTACTTACAGACTTTTTCCAGCTCAAGCCTGCTGCACATCCAAAATCTGGACCTTTTTGCATAATGTCAAGCTCTAATTTGGACAATTTTCGAGCCCTGCTTTATTGCACAACTCCCCCCTCTCTCTTCTTGATCAGTATCACCAGGAAGTCCCCACATCAGTCTCCTCTCCAAAAGAGGAAACACAAGTCACGAACGCTTCACTCCGGTTGCACACAATCACTCAATAGACAGGGATATATGATACTCTTGGTCACCCGTCTGGAACACAGAGGCGAACGCACTCTTTTGACCCACTTGAAGACATTATCCCTCTCCTGCAGTGCAATATGTCTCTCATAAATAAACGATAGTTCCAGTCCACCAAACCACATCATTATGGCACTAAGACATCAAATGTAACGCTTTGAATGATCCTCTGCAAGGAGCAAAAGAGCTAAAGAGATGGAGGCTTTGTCTTGTGAGCGGTGGACCGCAGAGCTGAAGTGGATCACGGTTATAGTTACCGCAATGTGCAAGTTTGGAGTTTACGAGATTCACTGAGTAAAACCTGTAAAAAAAAAATGTAGAAATTATGATTTTATATAAGTTGAGTCTGAGTGCCGTGTCACTGTAGTAAAACAATACGTATTTTAAAAACAAGAAAAGCTGCTGTGAAAAATGGAAAAAAAAAATGAAAAGGAATGTTTTCCAAAAAAACACTTTCAAAACAGGATTATGCTCCTAAATACAAAGTCAAATCCCGGTTATTTCCGCACAGTAAGAACATCCACGAGGGAAGGCCATTAAATCAAGGAGAGCATAAGTTATTTCCAGGGTGAGGGGACGAGCGATGACTGCTGGTGGCACACACACGACACATGGAACAGATCACACAATGTTGGATTTGCCGTTCGAAATAAAGCGACCCAGAAAAAGAAAAACCTCAATTTACTCCCTTTAAAAACCCACCCCTCTTTTTGTCGGGGCTCCGCCAAGGAGTAATGAGCTCCCGCCCAAACCTCAGCACCAGCTGCTGTCAGAGTCTGGGGGCACTGACTAAATATGTATAAACCGGCAGCGGGAGAGGGGAAGGGTGGTGGTCTGCCCTCTGAGGTACAGTACAGCTCAGCATCTTCTGACAGGACTGTGTTCAAAGAAATCTACAAGAGTTTATATCCTAGAGAGCGGAAAACAGTTAACTGATCAGAGTGATCCCAGCAAGAAAATGTAATTCAAACCCTAACCGACTAATCGCAATCGGAAGTCTTAACCCTCAGAAAAGAAGTCTGCACCCGTGAGGGTCTGCTTGACATGGACTAGCTTGTGTGGAATTTCCTCTAAAAGGCAATAGAGTTTAAAGCTGTTCCAAAGAGATGTTCAGGCGCAATCAATCATTCATTCAGTGTCTTTTTGCACAAAGGAAACTGTGCTTTAAAACGAGCCAACGGGACTTGTGTAAACTTGGTGATGTCACGACGAAACAGTCGCCGCTCTCAACTATGCCCCCAGCACGGGCCAAACGTGCTCAGGCGGCCCAGCACAGTCCTCCGCTGGAGGCAGGAGCAGCTGTCACACCGTGGAGGCTCACACTGACAAAATCAGACGATCCAGAGGTTTTCATCAGAGCCAGGTCCACTTGCCCAAATCCACAGAGGCTCTGAGCCGCTCCTCTGATCAGCTCTGCTCTTGCTAGATCTACATATTAGAACATTTTAAATGAATCACTGAGCCAGGTTCAGCTTTTTTTGACGCCATGAAACATGATATCATCCGGCAAGCTGCTGCGTTGGTAAGTCATGCTCATATTCGCCGTAAATTACATGACATGCATTCTTCATGGCAAAAGATTGTAAAAAGATTTGTAAAATCCTGTATGAGAGTTGTTTGGCACCGGAGAGGCCTTCAGGGTCACAGATCTGTTCCTCAAACTGGACTTCCTGGATCCAACTGAGTGCCTCACCAGTGCCTGAAGCAACAAGCCCCCGTCAACGCAGACCCCCTGCGATGTTTCATCAGATCACAGGGCTGTTTTTGGTCAAAACATCCACTCAGTCGCTTGTTTGATGATCTGACAAGTCCCCTCATATGAAGCATACTGTGACCTTTAAGTCCAGAGTCAAATTACAAGTCACAATATCTTTCGGATCTCAACCCTGACCATAAATACGACACAACATTTGAACGTTTTTGCATTTTTACTCCCACATCACTGCCATGAAATAACATTATTCACTACAAATAGTACCATCAAGCAAAAATAACATATATTTTTTTAATTTGTATGAAAGGCCTGATGTGGATGATTTAAAAAAATGTATTTTCATGTGTTTTCATTTAAAATTCATGAAATCCTTTTTTTGCAGCAGAAGTTGCTTTAGATATTAAAAGTCACCAAAAGTGTCCAACTCTGCCACTCGCTCCTAACCTGCAGTGTCCAGTCGAAAGCACAGTAATCCTCCAAAGTCCCTCTCATTTCACAAAGTATGTATAAAGAAATATTGAAAGAGACTGTCATTGCAGTCGTTGCGCCATCCCTGAGCAATTGCATGCATGACGCCTGTCGGGGTCATTAGGTGGCCACAGGTCTCCGCGACAGACGGGGAGATTACAGGCCAGATGTCGGCTTGTATACAGCACGAAGGCGGTGGACTGGGATTTGTTTGGGACTAGATGGACTTCTGAGTATCTAGAGCTGATACTTGAATGTAATGCCCTGCACGACAAACAGCATTTTCAGCATTTCACACAACTTTTCGAGAGTCCAGATTGGGATAATAAAGTCATTCTGCCATAACATTTCATACGGGGAAACAATTAATGTCTCCCAAGTGCCGTGTGGGATTATTTCTGACGTGTGGTCACAGAAACATCACAGCGAGACGGGAACGAACTAGA
Organism: Scophthalmus maximus; assembly: GCF_022379125.1. Classification (NCBI taxonomy): domain Eukaryota; kingdom Metazoa; phylum Chordata; class Actinopteri; order Pleuronectiformes; family Scophthalmidae; genus Scophthalmus; species Scophthalmus maximus. The sequence continues at coordinate 9,338,427 of NC_061520.1, forward strand.
CTGTGATGGGGGAGGGGACGTCAGACTGAGATTATGTTGCTCGTTCAGAAACAATGTTCAAAGTTTTGAACCTTTTCCTTCATCGCTTCTCGCATTCGTACAAAAAGTCCACATACGAAAGTGGGGAGAAAAAAAAAAATTCTTCATTTAGGGAAAGGATTACTTTCTCCTCATTGCTAAATGTGATCACCACCATGTCTGGTGACTGGACATGTTCTGTCCACTGGTTGAAATGCAGCCTGTTGGTGGTTGAATTACTCAAAACCACCAACATGCTTCAAGAATAGGTACAGACCACTCGAGCCGGGCAGGTCATTTTATCAAAAGCCTGTTTTTTTTTCATGTCTGGTTCCAAAGGGCCTAAGTGACGAATATCTGATGCTATAATAAGCCGCATCCACAGAAAGTACAAATGTACATGATATTCACTGGTACATTGTTTAACCCACCACCACCACCCCGTCTGTCTCTCTCTCTCAGTCTCTCTGTCTATATGGTTCCCTCTTTCTCTCCTCTCCTCTTTTCTCGCTCTCTCATTTTCCGTTGACAAGCTCTCTGAATCTTTGACCACACAGCCTGGAAAAATAGCACCGAGTCATGCTGCAAGGCAAGTCTATCCCTGACCCTGATTCCCTCTCACCACATTTCCATCAGCAGCGAAGTAAAACACATCTAATCATTTCAATTTTCCCCCTCCGTCGCAGTATTATTAACATTGTTAATTTTCTGAGGGTTGCAGCCCAGAGGGGAATGTCAAGGGAAATGCATTACGGCGAGATATTCCATTGATCCACCATTATACACACTTACTCGGTTGCTGTAATGGCCTAATGTTACCAAGAGGCCAATTTAAAACAAATGTAGAAAACAGAAGGACATTCTCCCCCAAAAGAAAGGAACATTAAAAGCCAGGCATGTGATGTCGACGTATAGACACGGCCCCGACATCCAAAGAGTCCCGCTGCTTTGTTTCAGGCTTGTTTTGTGCTGCTGCTGTGCTTTCGGGGTTACCACCATGACGAATTATCTGGCAAAAACTTTCACTACTGTTTCAAGAACGTTGCCTGCTGGATGAACTTGCGAGTACTTGAGCGTACACAAGGAAGCTAATGGGAAGTAGTGCGTGCCTGCAGTACTTGAAAGGTTTGCAATTTCCTACTAAAATATTGGTATTCTACTGATATTTTAAATGTCTTCATAGGTTAAAAAAAAAAAAGTAGTAGTTTTATGTTATTTTACATTGCATTTTAAAATACGATACAATTGATTCAAGATACTTATTGGAAATTAAGACTGATTTTTTAACGTTTAAGAGAAGAGTGTTTAAAGTACAGAGGAAATTCACAAAATACAGAATCAGAAACAAAGTCCACCGAGAATACTTTTCTTTTGCCTACTGATTCCTTCCTTTGCAAAGGATGTGATTTTCACTGCCTACACATCTTCAGTTAAAACGGCAAACTAAATACTCAGTAATGTATAATATAGCACAAAGCCTTTTTGTTATTTAATAAAATAAGCCAAAGTTCTCAAATTAATTGGTGTTCAATGCTCTTTTATGATAAAACATTAACATTGCTTTAGTAAACTATAGTATAGAAATCATTACTTTCAATCAGGCAATGGCATTGTGTTTATAGCACATTTTGTCACAGGTCAACTGTAATATGGAAATCTGATCTGATCAAATAAACATAACAAGGAGCTTGACCAAGCATGGCCAAGAAACACCAGTGTTGAGATTCGTAAAAAAATGCAACAATGTTCCTTTTGTCCGTCCATGCTTCATCACCTCTGATTCACACACTTGAGCCTCGTTGGCTCGCGACACAGTAAGCTTGTGCCGTTTTTAGGCTCTCAACACCTGTCCAGTTCTGTGGTGACAGCAACACAACGGGAAACCACGCGGCATCGAGGAGGAGAAACAAACTGCACACTCACTGCCATCACTTCAATGGACTCGTCGCCGCCGGCGGTTTCACTGTCTGTGGAGCAGAGCAACCAGAGGAAAGTTTCGCCAAAGTGAAACGGCTCAGACAACAACGTCCGCACGGAAAAGTTGACCACTGGTGAAAATGACAGTCTATGTCAGAGACAAGTCTTATTTCTTCCTGTTTTTTAACCCAAGTGAAATGATTTTCAGGTTATGTCATACATCCTAACTTTAAAAAAGGAAAAAAACAGGAATTAACGTCTCCCTATACACAACATTAGAAATGTGTCTGTTTTGAAAAAACTGTGAGTGTATATGGTAACTGTTTGTGCTATATGGTGTATCCGGTAACTGGTATACTGTATACAGTGGGCTGCCAGCACCACAACAAAGTCATGGTGAGTAATGCAAATATGAATAATTCAATGAAATGAATGGGCGGAAAAAATCGAATCATCCTGAACATGCTTCGCCATTTCTTTTTTCGTTTTATTCAATGACGATAAGGATGACTGATTGACACCGTCAGTATGTCCACGTATACACTTCTAGTAATCAAGAACTTCTTGCCTTAAGATCGTTGCCTCGTACAAAAGTTCAGATCAGTTCTTAATTTTTCTGGGGGATCTTCGGCTCACAGCAGAGCACGGATAAGATACATTGACAATATGCAGATACACAACTCACAAGGCACAGAAACAACAGCCGATTACCTTCTCGTGTCGATGAAGCATGAACGTTGCACTAGGTTCAAAAGAAAATGTAAGTGTATTGCACTTCGCCCTATAGGAACCCTGTACCTCTGACCTGAGGGGACGGGGTCAAACGCGCCATAAAGGGGATTGTCCTGACTCGCGGAATGTCTGAGGCCGACAACACGGTACCGACAACACCATAAGTATGAGATCGTTCATTGGTCTCTTGGAATTCTAAAGACTGTGGACAATCGACGTAATGTTTCTTTGATTTGACACTTTAAAAGCATTAAAATGCTGCGTTTAACTACAATCGGTTTAGGATTATGCTTATGGTGGGGGTTCCTTGTTGTTGCAGTGAACATCAAACGACAACCTTTTTTTTTATGACCTATCAAAATGAAACATATTTTGGTTTCAAAAACAAATAATCACTACATCTTTACAACGTCAACGTCTCTTTCTTTCTCATTTTCCGCCACATTGAATATCTGCCACTGTCAGAGGAAATGTGAATACGAATGTTCTGTAATGTACGACCAATCACGTTGGTCATATTATCCAGTCGTCTTTTGTTTTTGGACTCAATACAAGATCTATTAAAACAGCACCATTAGTTTGCGATCAACACTGAAGACATTACAGTTGGGTTTTTTTAAAGAATTAAGAGTCAGGTGAATGTGACAATAAAGTGACTCTCTTAATTCTAGGCCCAAGATTTAATGACAAGGGCGAATGTCACATTGAGACATTTTTTCCTATGATATGGGAAATGTAAACACACTGGTGAAACACAACCTTTGGAAAGCTGCAGGTCTTCACATGGAGTTTTTAACCTGAGTTCGTCCGCCTGCACAGAGAGAAGAGTTTGAGTCTTGTGTGTGTCATGAATTGCATTTAAAAGGGGTTTGAGCTACTGCGCCACCGAATCCATGAAAACCTGTAACTACTAATACATGTGATGGGAGTCACATGGACAATAACTATCCCTACGAAACATATAATCAGCCCTGGGTAAGATAATCGTGCCCACCCAACGCCGAGAGGTTCATCAAGCCCGCGGTGCCTACCGTACGTGCCCAAGAATCCAAACCACACAGGGCAGAAAATAGTAAATAGAGCAGAGAAAGCTTTTTTGAAGAGGCTGTTAAGCGCTTAACGCATTCCCTAATTATAGATCTCACTGGCTCCCTTTTGAAGGGAACTGTAAATGGGAACACGCCAAAGTTTCAGATCACTACAAGTCTTATAAAAATGAGGAGAAGCAGCCCACTGCAGACCACTTTTCAGAAATATAGGAGCTTTTTCGCCTCCCCTCTCATTTCACCTTGAAACGTTAAAAACACGAAGCATTAATGAACGCTAAGAAGAAAAGGAACACTTCACTTAAAGACACCAGTAACAGAGCATGTGTCAAATGAGAGGGGAAGGAAATCCCTCAGAAAGTGTGAAAAGGTTGCCACGTGCAACGCGCGTATCTATGCGGAGTTGGGCATGAAATATGCTCACATCAGACATCAATGTTTATACGTGCTTATGGATTTCCGACACACAGCGGGCGGCGTCATCGTCTGACCTCTGCGACGCTCTGCCCTCAGCTCGAAGTGAGGTTGGCAGGTTTGTGTGACTGCGAGCGGCAGTCGTGTAGCAGCGTGCGACCGTGTAAACTGCAGCATGTAGCAGCCTTTGTTCTTTCTGCTCACACCCCTTCTGGAATAGGAAAATAAAGCGATGAAGGTCAGTCGGAGAACAGACTGCCAAATATAGCCGCTGTGTTCATGTGAGGGCCAGACTCGCCAGAACGACAAGCCCAGCTCTGACCGTGCCCTGTAATTGAGGAGAAAATACGGACAGAAATTATATGTTTATTTTTGACAACAATTTTAATCTTCTGTGCTCTCCTTCAGCAAAACGAGACGCCCACAAAAAGGCGCTGAGAATCTGTGTCGCTCGAGACTGAAAGTTGAGGGGTTTTTTTGCAATATTTTTTTCAAACCGGTAAATGGAATCAGTCAAATGTACACGGCCAAAGGAACCTGCCTGACGGTTTCAAAGACGAGCTTCTGCCCCACTTTCTCTTGAGGTTCATCTTTTGCCCATATACACCAAACAATTCAAGAAGAGCATTAAAATAACATTCAAATAAATTAATGAAACATCAGTCTATTTCACTTATTAAATTCATATTGAACCTTCCACACATGCTAATTGAGATGATCTTTTTTTTAATACTTTCTCTGAGAGAAATCATCAAGATGATACTTTTTCCTCTTTTGTGTATTGTGACACTAGTATCATACCATATACGGTTACATAAATAGTTTTATAACTATATTTTTTAATGTATCTGTACACACTGTTTATTTCTACTATTAATGTGTATGAATAATTGTTACATGTAGAAAGATTTTTGTGTCTTCCACTAAAGAAGAGCACAGCTTTGTCATTGTGCATTTCGAAATAAAATGAAAAGTTCAATAATCATCTGGATTTATAAAGTTCATAATGAATTAATATAAAGTTGTGATTTGTGTCAAGATTTTTTTTAAATGCTCACACAAGCTTCAACAAGGGACCACTGGTGTTAGTTTACATGCATGCAAGCAGTGAAGACACGAAACAACAACAATGATTATTATCATATTTTTTTCTTCGGGAAAAAAAAAAAGATTAATGCCAGACTCGAACGTTAATCATGACAAAAAGATATTTGGAGGATTTTGAAATACCACGTCTCTGGCAGGACATTTTTCTTTTCTTTTCTTTTTTTTTTTTGCACTTTCAAACTTTGTTTTAGTTTTCATCCTCTATTTCCTCTTTTCTTTTTTAAATAAATCATCCGTCCTCCCGGAGGAAACAACCCTGCGTGTCTTTCCCCCCTCGTCAATTTCGCGGTGGGAATTTCATTTTATTTGATGCGATAATCTCTTCTTTATTTTATTTAATGACTCCATCCTTTTCTTCTGCGCTCGTCTCCGCAGCTCAGTCTCTTTAACCATCACAATTAATGTCTGGAGAGGCAGTGAACTGCATTTAGGAATATTGGAAACAGAGAGAGAGGGTTGAAACCAGAATAATAAAATCTCGGACGGAAACCACAGACTCGCTTAGTGTCATTTATTTTATTTTATTTTTTTTATGTGGCGCAGGCCGAGGCTTCGTGTTCTGTTGTTGTGTGTCGAGAACGACAGAGAGATTTAGTCTTTAGTTTGAATTCACAGATCTCCAGTGATGTGTCTGATAGCATGGAATAAGAATGCACGGTTTGTCCAAAGCCTGAGATCTGAAAGAAGGAATCCGGCTGAGGTGATGTCCCCTCGGACTCCACAGTGGAAAACAGATTATGAAAATGAAATTGAAAATATAACGTCCACATGGTGACAGATGAGTGAAACCATCCATGCGTTCGATCTTAAAAAAAATGATTCGACACTCTCCTTCTTTTTTGGGGGGGCGGGGGCGGGGGGGGGGGGGGGGGTGTGCCTCTTTTCTTATCCACCAATCTCCGTCCGCGTTCCTCCATCTCTGGGTTTTTATTGCTCCTTCGCGAGGCTTCAAAGAGTCGCAGGGGCTGTGACGAGGGGGCGGGCCCCGCCCCCCGCGCGCCTCGAAACACTTCCCCGCGCTCGTGCCCAACTTCTTCCAAACTGTCCCGGGACGCAGAGCGGCGCTTCTCCCACTCCCCCTCAGCTTCCTTAGGATTTTGTTTCTCAGGGATGGCCGCATCTATTCTGGAGGTAGGGAATGTAATTGTAAGTAGATTTTTTTTTCTTCTTCTTCTTCTTCTTCTTCTTCTTTCTCTTCATTCAAAACCCACTTTTGTGATGTGAATATTGTTGCAATTCCAGCTGGAGCTTATTATAAAGTCAGTTGCACATTGACGTGAGGAAACTTTGCTCCAAAGTGGAATCGGAAGGTTTTTGTTGGCATCTAAAAGACAATATACGATTGAATGTAAATATGTGCCATAAATACATTTAGCTTTCATAAGTTTTCATATGTTTAAAAGCATCTTAAGGTTGAGCTGCTGACAGAGTGGCTGAGCATCATTAAACTTCACTACCCTCTGCTCATCTTTAACTTATAGCCAAGGATTTACATTCCCTCTGGGCACATTCATTCAACTGAGAGAAAGATAGTTGAGTACAACGTTATCTCATTCGGCCGCATGAGGCTTTACACTTCACATGCAGTGAATGAAAATGAACATGAACGTATCAGTTGAGAGAAATAAGTCGGTGATGAACGCTGAATCAACAGGATGCAAAGGGCTCGACCGTGTTGTAAGGCAGGGAGATAACCACTGACCTGCTTTTATGGAACGTCCATGCAGAGACCAGCATTTATGTCTAAAGCAGAAGATATCCATTCTCACTTATTTAAAGTTACAGAATTAAAAATAGAGAGATAGCGCGGCTGGACACTGTGTTACAATAATATACCACACCAGATATCAAAATATTCAAATACATATCAAAAGTACAACAAAGACAGTATACGCTCACTATTGTAGAATCACAGTGATGTTCAATAGGGACAGAATATTAAATAAGGAATATATTAGTGATTTTGCATTAGTTATATCCACATGTCTGTGAACAGGAACAGTAGTAGTATTAGTAGTAGTAGTTTTACGCAAAGTCAACTTTCTTCAGTCAGTCAAACATATAGCCATGAATGTGATCAATTTAAAAGTGGAAAAATAAATGTAGCTTTTTCAAAGGGCTAATGAACATTCTGAAAGTTTACAGGGAACAGTGGCATAGAGGTGATGGTTACATCCAAATCTGTAAGAACACAAACAGGACGATGGGGACATAGAGGACCATGAGCTTGTCTTTGTAGCTTCAATGTTACATGAGGAAAAAAAGCAAACATGTTTGACAAGATGTCCGTGACTGCTTAGCTGAGACACAGTCGCAGTAAAGGGTGCAGTGCACATATACAATGCGTACACTGTTTTTTTTTATAAAAGTTTAAAACAAACATGAATGCAAAAATTAAGAATATCTGGTTGACAGCGGTTTAAGCGAAAACAAAAGAGCGAGGGAATTCTGCCTCTGCCGAGCAAACCAGAACCTTCTCAAGCATAAACACTCAATCGCTTCAAATTGCCCTGACCACTTTGAAAACAGAGCCGGCGGTGGCAGTCACACATACGTTTTTTATTAGAGTTGACACTGACAGAAGCAGCAGCAGCAAGCAGCCATTTCCTGCAGACAGACAGTCTCATTTTCTCCCTTGTCTCCTCCTCCCCAGGAAGACGCACGCTATGGCTCCAGTCCTCTGGCTATGTTAACTGCTACCTGTAACAAGTTCGGCAGCACCAGCCCAATCAGGGATTCGGCAACACCCGGTAAGACCGGCAGCGCAACTCCACTAAAGAAGGCCTACACGATGACCTCTGACCTTCAGACAGCGAAGAACGGACGGAACATAGACGGCAGTGGCCTGGCGGACTCCTACACTGGCTCCTTCACCACAGCTGGAGGAGGGGGAGGAGGTGGTGGGCTGCTTACACCCACCGGTAGCCCCCCTCCTTCCGCCGGAGGCTACGCTACAGAATATAACCCTTTCTCCCACTCCTTCCAGACCTCCGTCTCCCAGGACCCGTCTCTTTTAGTGTCCAAGGCCCACGCTACGGCCGATTGCCTCACTAGTGTCTATACCTCACTGGATATGACACATCCCTATGGCTCCTGGTATAAAGCCGGTATCCACCCTGGCATTACTGCGGCCCCTGCTAATGCCACATCCTCCTGGTGGGACGTCCACCCCAACTCCAACTGGCTGTCAGCAACGCAGCCCCAGGCGGACGGAGGCCTCCAGGCCTCCCTGCAGCCTGTAGCACCGCAGGCTTCCCTGAGCCCACAGTTATCCAGTTACAGCACCGACTTTACGCCCCTCAACCCAGCGCCTTACCCTTCTGTGGGACTGGGCTCCTCCTCACATCTCCTACAGCCTTCCCAGCACATGCTGCCCCAGGACATGTACAAGCCCAAGCCTGTGCAAAGTTCAGGGCTGATTGAGAGTCCCATGGGCCTAAAGCCCGCCAGGGGATCAGGGGGCTACAGCGGAGGGGCACCCACTAGGTCCTCATGTGACTGCCCCAACTGCCAGGAGCTGGAGAGGCTGGGAGCCTCCGCCGCATCCCTGAGGAAGAAGCCGGTCCACAGCTGCCACATCCCCGGCTGCGGGAAGGTCTACGGCAAGGCCTCCCACCTCAAAGCCCACTTACGCTGGCACACCGGCGAGCGGCCCTTTGTCTGCAACTGGCTGTTCTGCGGGAAGCGCTTCACCCGCTCGGACGAACTGGAGAGGCACGTGCGCACGCACACGCGGGAGAAGAAGTTCACCTGTCTACTGTGCAACAAGCGTTTCACGCGCAGCGACCACCTCTCAAAGCACCAGAAGACCCACGCGGACACCGCGATGCAGGGGAAAGCTGTGGCCGTGGAGGGAGACGCAGATCCACGGAGCGAAGAGACCGCAGAGCTCAACGCCAGCGCTGTACCCACCAATCCCGCAGGCGACCAAATCGCCAACGGAGATGAGAAGACTGGCACACCTAACGGAGTAGAGAACAGCAGTGGACTGTTGGAGATCTGACTTCATTAAAACCCTCTGTTCAGTACCAGTGTTTTGAGACATGGTGGGTTCAGTTTCATGGTGAAAAATCCACCTTTTTAATAAAAAAAATAATGATTTTGTTTCATGACGTACAAAGGACACCAAGTTTATAAGACTTGATATGTTAAATGACTGAGAAGGGAACAATCGCTTCATTTTGTCTGGACCACACACACACATACACAAACACACATGTTTCACAAGCACAAAACACGAGCAAGCCTGCAAATTTATACCAATGCACAAATGTATGCAGGCACACACAAATATGACCAACCAAGCCCGGACGTACGTGAACACAAATATATCATGTGTATTGCGTGAGCACATACAGCACACGTGCACAGAGATAACTATGAGCAAATGTGCAAGCATATGTAACGCATACATACATGCAAGCGCTCACACACACAAACTGGCGTCTGCGCACACACACACACACACACACACACACACAAACAAGTAAACACGGTCATGCACACATTTTGTAGCCTACACGTATTTTCTGCCTTTCAAATGAGACAAACCACTGGGGAAATTTAATCTGCAAAAGCAGAAGGAAAAGAGCTCTGAAGCCGCAAAAGGAAAGTAGTTTTACAACGAGACTTATGGTCGGGATGATGGAGTTGATGGAGCGTTGCATGCCTCGAGAAAAATCTGATTTACAGCTGTACTTTGATACTTATTCATTATTCTTGAAACAATCACAGGACAGTCTCACATACCGCTTCTTGTTGCCAAAGACATTTGGTTTTGCATTTCACTTTTGTTTGCTGTTTGCTTCTTACTATGTCTAATTTAATTTCATATTTACATAAACAACCTAATTTATGTCTTAAATTATACACATGGAAGATTATCTTGCACCCTGTATGAGATATAATGCCTGAAAAAAAAAGAAGCAAGATGGTTGAAGCTGGCCAAAAATTAAATAAAATGCATTAAATTAATATTTTTTTCTTATTTATTAGTTATAACGTGGAGTTTGGGGTTTTGTTTTTAAAGGTTTATTTATAGATCTTGAAGTTAGATGTATGTGTAAACTATTTCTATATAATCTTTTAATTGTGAAGTCTTCCACACCTGGCAATGTAATGATAATAAGGGCTCCCCCTTGTTTGTACATACTATATATTTACAACAATATATAGATATTGTTAGGTGTGTTATTTTTCTACTTCTTTTATGTATTTTCTACATTTTGTTTAACTTCCATGATGAAAAAGATGCCTGTGTTCAGTTAAAAGAAACATAAACATAAGAGCTTGTTTTGTCGTTCATACTTATGGTAGTGTTGAACTACACCAGTGTTTGCTGATTTGTTGTGAAATTAGTGTATAAGATACTGTACATAGTGATAAAGCATGGAACCTGGCAAAGGGGTACATGTTGTAAGAGTCATGGTGCGGAATCATGACAATTTTGGTGCTTTTAAAAGTAAAGAAATTTCAAAAAACGCATTTTCTTCCCTAGTGTTTTTCTTATTCAAGGACACTCAAATATGTCAAGATGCAGAAAATAAAAAAAGTCTAGCTGTTCCTTGAGCATGAAGTTGCCTCTTCCACACTTCACCTCCGCCTCACTCACTGTCATTCTTTTCATATCTTACTATATTCCCATCGTGCCACGGCCAACCAAATACTTTCATTATCTTTTGCAGCACAAACAAAGCCGTCCACTGAAGTGAGGTCTTACCTCCACACAATGACCTTCTTTCAGAGAGCCACTGTAGTTACACTCAGGACAATCACTCTACTCTCCAGCTTGAGAGGGGTAATTACTTAGAGCGATGCTCCAGCAGAGTTCGGGGGAGAGGAGGAGGCGGAGAGGGGATTAGGACAGGGGAGCAGTGGCTGTATTGTTTATTGAGGGAGGTGGTCAAACAAAGGACCCCAATTAAGACAGGATGCAGGACCAAAGACAAGATGCGGAGATATGAATGCAGAGAAGAAGCCGGACTGACTGACCATCGATTATTTTCTTACAGTCTGTCAAAATGTCCAGTGCGACAGTCTGCTGCCGCTGTGCGTGGCATTTTCTTGAGTTCGTGCCACAGTTTGAACCACTTCCTGTCCAGTTTTCTGTCTGGTCATTCAGGCTATACTGCAGACTAATAAAAATATTTGAGGTGGGCGGACTCCCCACTCTGCATTGAAGGAGAGATGGCCCCAGGAAAAGGCTAAATGAAGCCTGCAGCAGATGTGTTCTGCTCTGTAGCAGTGCCAGACAACGCGTTACAGAAGGGGTTAATCTTTATGACATGCTAATCACCATACTGGTAACAGGTGATGTTTTTAAAGAATGATATGCACATATATAGAACAAATTTAGAGATAGGTTAAAACCCCTGAAACTGATTTACATAACCAGTCATAAGAAAACAAATGAGACATACATTGGGAAAACCAACATTAAAGTAAGGATTTTCATCACACGTAAAAAAGACCTGTGCAGCCAGAACCCCCATGGAGCTACCGACTCTCCTGTTCTAACATTTACACTTGCCTGGCTGCATGGTTCCAATTTAGGGCTTCTAATGAGCTGTAGTTGAGGTCAATTTATATAAAACGTCCCGGGGCCCGACTCTGTCATCAGGGACCGACATGTTTATGGTGGTCTGAAGTGGGCGCACGGTCGATTCCACAGCATAAAAGGCAAACAGGGAGAATGGGGTATGGGCAGGGTGTGTCCAAGCAGCGAGTGAGGGTGGGGGGGTGAAGAAGATGGTCAGTGGCTTTTAAAACCTCCGCTGCTACTGGTATTTTCTGCCTTTTTAAAATACACTCCCTCGGCAGCGGCGGTGGCATACTGTAGCCTAAACTTTATTTTTACTTCTTTTATTTAGAAAGCCAGGAAACATTAAGTGTTGCTTCAAATAAGGCCATAAAAAGAAAGTATACATGCAGTGACACATGAAGAAGGACAATCTGTTCCATATGGTTTGCCCACTCATGCCCCTGCCCTCCATTTACAAAATCAAATCACTTTAATAGAACTACAGAGGTTATTCCAGTGGATCCCGGACACACCTGTTTAAGCCATCTCACAGATAATTTCAGACTTAACTAACACAAAGAGGTCATTTAAAAAAAAAAAAAAAACATCCACTCAGGCAGTATTGAGTTAAGTCTCGATGAGTCAAACAAACTCGCGCTTTACTCCGGGGAGTTTCAACCTTCCGAGAGACTCTGATTACAGCTCTTTAGAATGAGAGAACTAATCATCGTGCTGAACAAAATGCTAATGAACCTCCTTTTCTTGCCATTATCTGGTCCTAACTGAGTAGTCACGTAAAACAATGGACCGCGCTCTGACATAGCCACAGGCACAGGTGCCTGCTCCCACCTACCTATGCGTGCTGGGCATGGGGGGGGGGGGGGGGGGAGGATGCGGGAGGCAGGACAAAAGCACAGGTGTCTGCAGGTGTGGCTCGGTCCCTGTCTCTGTGACAGCGGGGGAGAGGAGGAAAGGGGGGAAAAAGAATGTCAGCACGCCCAGAGGCTCAGCGGTCAGGCCATAAGTAAAAACAAGATAAGGTTTTTTTTGGGGCAAAGTGGGCAGGCATACTGACCTGCGCGAACCATAACATGACCTGAAGAGCAGAGGAGGTCGGGCTAAATAGAACAGAACCCGAGGAGGTAAAGATACCAGAGGTAAAAAGGTCAAGCTATCTTGCAGATGTACTTTTTCCCTCTATACTGCGCTTATCATTTTTAAGCCATCGTTTACATGCCAGGAGAGGAAGTGGAGCCGTGTTACCATGAAGAACAAAAGGATGGTGCCTCAGTCATTAAGTATCCTCGTGTGCTCTTGTTCATTCATGCAGTCAAGTCACTTCACATTGTGGCAACATGCCTTTGAGTCCAGCTGATGCAACAAAGCGGCATCTTGCTGCTGCACCACGTCCTATTTCTCCTCATTGCGCCGTATGAATCATTATTACACTGGTGACGGGGGGGGGGGGGGGGGGGGCTAGACCACCCTCGCGTTTGACAAAACAAACGTCTTGCATCATCAAACCTGCAACTCTTCTCGCATTCCCCACTCTGATCACACAATGTCACAGTCTTTCCTTGCCGACGAATCTGCCCTTTAAAGATTAAAGGGAGTCCTCCCTTTGCTGCCCAATGCTCCCAATGTACCACTAAATGAGGCCATTTTGTTTATAGGGACTGTGGGAGAGTTGTGGGTGACTCTGCGCCCCTTTAAAAAGATAATATCCTTCCCGTTTAATGGCCTCCGGATGACAAATTGCTTCCAGGGGAAAATTAAGTTAACAAAATTGCATGTGTGACACTTGAAGACATATCCACTCTACTTAAGATGTTTGACATCCATAATTCAATTATGCTCAGCAGTAGGTGCAGTTAGGATTTTTTTTTTTTTTAATTTTAAAGCCACATTTGTCTGAATAATGTACATGGTTTAGCAATTTATCAGTGAAGTATTTCTCTTCATGCGACATCATTGTGGAGGTCTAATTATGACAAATAGCTCATTTTAAATACGTTTTTTGCATTAAGGATCATTCAAGGACATCTACTGTTACTGCACATATAGCAAAGGTGGAATGATTTACTTGGTTTTGACCTCAGCGGAAAGTTTTTTTTCATTGAGGAGGAATATCCCTATATCTCTTGGAGATGGTTGGAAAAACACTTAGAAAATTGACGGCTCATTATGAACCTAATACTCATATTACAAATATCTAGAACACCCATAAACTGTTCTTTCCTTTTCAAAACGCTTACTATCTTGATGGTATCCTGACTGACATACAGCCCAAACCATTCTTGTTTGCTTTTTTTTTCAAGTTCAAGCCACTAAATACTTCCTTGGAACATTTAAAATGTGGGGATTTAAGCAGAGACAGTACTGAGAAGGGCTGGTGGATATGTAAAAAAAAAAAAAACACTAAAAAAACACACCAAACCCTCAGGAGAAAAAGGTAGAGAAAACACAATCAGAGAGACCTGCCATTAAAAGTACAGCGGTAAGTGAGAAAGGAGCAGGCTGCCAAACAGCAAATGAATCTGGATTTGGATCAACTGAATGAGGAGGGCGAGACAGATAGAGAGAGAGAGAGAGAGAGAGAGAGAGAGAGGGAGAGAGGGAGAGAGAGAGAGAGAGAGTCAAAACGCAGAAAGAGAAGTGAGTGATTTGGGTTGGAAGCGGGAGCATGGAGCCAGGGTTGGCAGGGTTTTGGTGGAGGAGTGTGGTGGTTCAGAAGTCCTCCAGCGCGAGGCGCCAGTGTGTCCGGCGGGGGCCCTGACCATGAGCTGCCTCACCCCCCCAGAGCCACGGCCACAAACCCCCTCTCCCCCTTCACCACCAGCACCGCCACCCATCCAACCCAAAACCCACTGGCAGGCAGCGCTTCACTGAAGCTGCTGCTGCATGTTTATTTAATATTCTGAAGAAATTGAAATATCTTTGTGGGTTAACTCACATACATACACAATTACACATCACTCACTCTGCACACACACACACACACACACACACACACACAGAGTACATACGTGCACGCATACATTCATACATTCACACACATTTCCACCACAATATATAAATAAATAAAGTAGAGTAATAACGTTCTCTTGATCTGGGGCCAAGAATAGAGTTGGAGAAAATCTTTTTCGAATGGTGTTTTCAGACGTGTAGAGGGAGGAGCGTGGACGTCTGACACCGCGTGATGCCTGAGCATGTCTCAGAACGACTCCCACAGCGGAGAGAGAGAGAGAGAGAGAGAGAGAGAGAGAGAGAGCATTAACCAAGCGGTTGACAAACAACAAATAATTCCCATGTGACAAGAGCAGACTAGCTGTGAAAAATGAATAGGGACAATTTGTTTGTTAATCCAACGCAGATTTCATCACACATGGACGGCACTGATACACGATTAAATAGTTAGCATTTCACATGAAAAGAAATTTGGTCACTCTTGCACATGAGGCTGTCGTGAAGTTAGAAATGTAGAAATGCACAATGCCAGCCCCAGCGTGTGTGTATCCATGCCTGAGAGCACACACGCACACACACATCCATAGTAAGTCTGTGATCATTACAAAGCGATTCCTTCAGACAGAAATCCCTTAAACAGCCTCGGTTTTGGGCTTCACGCTATCCCCCTTCTGTCTCCTCTCTCCTCAACAGCCACCAACCACTGCTGCTGCCAAAAATAACACAGGAGCGCCACTCGAACCCGCGCCTCACCACAGCACAGCCTGGCCGCAAGAGAGGGATCAAAACACACACAAAAAAGGAAACACATCATATTGTGGAAGGAGGGAAAAAGAGCATTCATACAGCTCCATGCTTGAAGATATCTACTGATGATTTTGGCAGCCAAAGAACCACACATACTAATGCGCCAGGCCGAGACGGGGAAAAGGAAAGTGTGTTTGTGGATGTGTGCATACATTTTGGATGAAGTATACTGTCGCAGCTACGACAGTGTTTGTCTCTGATCCCATTCGCTCAGAGATTTAACCACTAGCTCAATAAAAACACTTACATTATCACGTTATAGGTCAATAAATTAGGGCCTTCAACTGACAAGCAAAGGCCCAGCGAACAAGGCAAATAATCCCAAGAGTAAGAATAATGAGTAGGAGCTGTATACTCACGGTGTCACGTAACTCATCGTGCTTTGATTGTAGGTTTGGGAGTTCAAATGGGAGACGACTTTACTCATTGTCATGGCCGGTTCACTTTGTGTTGCATTTGGCAAAGTGTGCTTATCCACACCGACACACTGATGCCAGTGAATGAAGCCATCAGGAATCCCAAGGACTGTTTCAACAGTGGCCAGAAGGGGTTTATGAGCAAACCATCACGGGATTAATTGTCCAGCCACAGCAATAAATGAAATGATGGAAAGGTGGAAAATGCACTGAGGATATTTTATGGAGGTGCTGCTACATTAGTTGGGCAGAGAGTCCTGAACTTGTGGGTCCAAAAGATTGTAAGGGTCTGCAGATTCAAACTGAACAGAGACCCTGGACCCAGAAAAAGTATTGGCACCAGTGGTGTAGTGGTCACTGAAGAGGTGGGTGTATACTCATTTGGTACCAGTCTGCAATGTTATTCTATCATTAATTTCACTGCCATCACTTTTGCTTGCCTGAATTATACTTAAACACAATCTTCCTACCACTCAACACGCACACACAAAAACAACAAAATTTGGTCCCAGACCCAGATCGGGTTGGGCTGATTAAGGCCTTTGGTTTTTATGCTTCCCTATGCCACTTTGACATGCCTTTAGTTTGGACTGGGAACTTTCTTTTTCATAATTTTGTACTTTTAAAAATGCCTGATTGTATTGAATTGTAGTGCCAAAAAAGTTTTCCCATGTAAAGCTTCTTTTTAGCTATGATCAAATGGGTCGTGTATGAGTAAGGTGTGTTGAAATGACCCTTGTCTTCATGTTGGTGTATTGTGGAGATGACAGGTGCTGGGCGACCCAGGGCCCCAGAGGAAGGCCTATAGAGGTTTATCAGTCTGGCAGATCAGTGACTGACTGTCGCCCTCTTCTGGTCCACTTTGTTCATAACAGAGAGAGAGCCAGGGTGCAAACTATATGGGTGCAACCTTTTATATACACGTCTATGGGTGCGACAACACACACTAATGCAACAACTTATATGAAGCTCAACAAATACTTTTTTTTTGGGGGGGGGGGGGGGTGCTTGTAGCCTACAGTTAAGAAAACTAAAAAGAATAATGGTAGATAAATAAAACTAAGTTTAAATAACATAAAAATATTACAGTGCCACACGCTAGAATGAAACAAGCTTAGGGAACGAGTTTTAAACAACAAACATTTCACTCGAGTACAGTTGGTTCTGCTACTCACTTGTTTTCTTCCGGTTTTGCGGTACTCTTTCATCCGATGCAGTTGATTGACTGCGGCAGATTCGACACATTTGTTGATCGCAAAACCCCCCCCAAAAAAATTACTCCTGTGATTTTTTTATTGTCGTTTTGTTTCTTTTTCGCTTGTTTGTTTTTGTAATGCTAACGTTAGGTAACTAGCTAGGTTTCAGGGTTGACTGATAAGTTCACATTTTAAAAAGACTTCTAGTTTTTATAGTCTTTAATGACAGTGGTACTTTACCACCGGTAGATTCACTTGTCTTTCGCTATAAAGAAACAAACGCCAGAAGGTATCAGCACATTATTTAGTAACAGTTAGTGCGAGATGAGAGACATCAAGCACAAATAGTAGCTTTTGTAGCTAGCTGTGGCTTTTCCGGTGGGGCAGTCCTGTTTGGTTTAGATAATTATTATAATAATGGTACTGTTTTAATGCTATTAAAAATATTTAAAGTCTGGAACTATTTGATTATGTAAAGATTACTCAAGACATTCAGTGAATTTCACCCCAAAATATTTTTTCATTTTCTCAAAGAAACATATTTCCTGTGTTGTTGTATTTTTTTTTTTATAACTGACGTTATAAATCGAAGTGAGAAGTGGAGTCATTTTCTCAAAGACTTCTATAGAAGCTGATTTATTTTTTTTCCTTTTTTTTGCAACCAGTGGAGTCGCCCTCTGCTGGTCATTCGAGAGGGTACAGGCATTCCAGACACTTTCTTGCATTGGCTCCACCCTCCGGACCTCGGCGACAACAACGTCCCATTTTTCTAAGACAGTCCATGGTGCCCTCGCGGTGTCCAAAACGAACTAACCCCGCAGCTTCCCCTGACCAATGAGAGTTGCGGGTTTCACCGGGACGCGTCGTACGTCACATATGTGTGTTGTGTGTTGTGTCGGTGCGGACGGGCGCCTCGTCTGCTCCTCACATGTCGCTGGCCTGTCGTCCTTCTGCGATAACACCGGCTCATGAGAAGCGAAACGTGGCCGTCTTCGCGGGGGGATACGCCATCCGGAACCGATCGGCACTGTCCGCGTGAAATAGGGAATGAACGACGAGACAGCGCCGGACAGCTGGAAGAAAAACTCCGGGTGCTCCAGGTGAAGCTGCGCCGATGCTAAGCTAACGTAGCCCCCGGGACCAGGAGATGCTTTGATCAGTAGATTTGTTCTGAACGGTTGCTTCTCATTCAACTGTTTGTTTTTAAATTCTTTTTAAACATGTCGTGAATTAGTCAGCTCAACGTCTGCTTAGCTAGCTCCTGAATACGGTGTCTCACACACACACACACACACACACACACACACTGTACGTGTCTGTGACAGATTGGTGATATCGTGGTTGTTATTGATTATTGATTATTAAACATATGGAAGGTGGGTCTGTTTATCACTGTGTGTTTACTGAATGCAGAGTGACCCAGAGACCTGCAAGTGCTATCAGACACGTGACCCCATATGTAACTGTGTTGATACCCCAGTACTTTATAGAGATCTAGCAAGAGCACAAGCTCTTAGCAATTAACTGATTTGATTATTGATTATTATCTGATTGTAGTTTGTACTGATTTTACAGTTTGTTCTTTCATACAGTCTTGCACACGGTTGCATCATATTTTGCAAGCAATTGTCCTCAGT
Source organism: Scophthalmus maximus (assembly GCF_022379125.1). Taxonomy (NCBI): domain Eukaryota; kingdom Metazoa; phylum Chordata; class Actinopteri; order Pleuronectiformes; family Scophthalmidae; genus Scophthalmus; species Scophthalmus maximus. The sequence continues at coordinate 9,357,204 of NC_061520.1, forward strand.
AGGATTGTTTCTTCACTTATTAAAATTATTAATTTGTGTGATCAAGATCACTATATGAACTTTTTTTTACAGTCAACCCTCTGGGTATCTAGCCAAGTGGACATTTTCAGTTTCATATCTGCTGCTGAACGTTCTGTTGGTTGCTTGGTTGAACTGAGGTTTCCAGAATTTATTAGTATCATCGAGATCTGTAGTGAGGCACAAGTTGGGATTTTTCTGGGAAAACTGTCCCTGTCAACCCTGGGGTGTTGGGAGTCTCATAACCTTTTATAAGGCGAGTGCATACATTCTTAAGAAATGTAAGAAATACAGTTAAAAGGACAACTTTAACAAAAAAAGCGTTGCTTATAATGATTTTCATCTGACACCCTTCAGTCAACAGTCCCCCCCATGCTTTGGGTTTTCTTTCACTCAGTATTGAGCAAATGCTGGCTGTGAATCCCGGCAAGACGCCCATCAGTCTGCTGCAGGAGTATGGAACGCGGATAGGCAAGACCCCAGTGTATGACCTGCTGAAGGCCGAGGGACAGGCCCACCAGCCCAACTTCACTTTCCGCGTCTCCGTTGGAGAAATCAGCTGCACCGGCCAAGGGCCCAGCAAGAAGGCAGCCAAGCACAAAGCAGCCGAGGCTGCTCTGAAGATGCTCAAAGGAGGTCTGGGAGGTCCCGCCGGAGTAGGTGTTGGAGTAGAAGGCTTTATTGGTGTTGACGTGTCTACCGATGGAGACAGGTCAGTTCTATTTAAATATATTTTTTCACTTCTTTCCCCCAGGTCTGCAGTTAGAAGGATACTCAATGTGTGGTTTTGTTACTTCCTCTTCTGAGTGGTTTTATTTCATCTTCTGTGCAGCCCCCAGTCAGAGATGAAGACCTCAAGCAGTTCTCAGCAGTCCGAATGTAACCCTGTGGGGGCTCTGCAGGTGATTAAACCAAGAAAACCTCAGTGGAAGTTTAATTTTGTTGTTTGACTTTTCTTCTTAAGAATACTGACATTGTCTCATCAGTCCTTCCCAGTTTGCAAGTAACAATATCTGCTTAGATTAGAGCTTCACACACCCCGTTTGTTTCTTTAAAAAAACAAAACTTTTTAGTTTATTGTTTGTTTGTCTGTGTTCTCTGCCAGGAACTGGTGGTGCAGAAAGGATGGCGTTTGCCAGAGTACACGGTCACTCAGGAGTCTGGTCCAGCACATCGCAAAGAGTTCACCATGACCTGCAGAGTGGAGAGATTTGTGGAAATCGGTAAAATGCACATAATGTTTCATAATCTGTGAATGTGCGTGTTGTGTGCATACGTATGTGTCCTGTTGTCATTCATGTTTACACTATTTAGTTGGCTGGCGGTGATGAAACATTTACTAATGCTACTTATAAAAAAGGCTGATACAAAAAAGAACATTGAGAGAAATCCTTCACACTTCAGGCCTGTTGAGCAGTTCTCATTGACTTACAATCTTTACACATTTATTGCAAGAACTTTGACTTATCTCTGGCACTTTTTACTAAGGCTGCAACTAACGATTGTTATTGTTATTATTGATTAATCTGTCGATTATTTTCTCGAATAATCGATGATTGTGTTTCCAAAACCCAAGATCATGTTTTGTTTTGTCCACACACCAAAGATATTTAGTTTACTGTCACAGAGGAGCAAACAAACCAGAAACTATTCACTTTTAAGAAGCTGATATCAGACAAATGTTTTCATTAAAACTACTTTAACTGATTAATCAATTATCAAAATATGTGAAGATACATTTAGTAGTCGATGACTAATCGATTAACTGTTGCAGCTCTAGTGTTTACAGTTGCCGCTGATCAACGAGACATGCGAGCAAAATCTTTTGTTGCAAATGAAGTGTAACTGAATGGCAATCCTCACGTCAAACCATTTGTCAATCTGTGGCCGTTACTAACAGTATCCAGTTCATCTGTAGGAAGTGGAACGTCCAAGAAACTAGCCAAAAGAAACGCAGCAGCGAAGATGCTATCGCGTATACACGACGTCCCTGTCGACCTGAGGACCAGCAACGACGCTGACACAGAAGAGGACACGTTCAACATGGTGAGAAACGCAATCAAATTCACCAGTTGACAATGCTTATGGAAATCCTGTATGGTAAATAACTCGGCCACATAAAAAAACAAGACAGATGATAGTTGTGTTTTATTAACTGCGCTGAATGTCATCTCTCCTGCACACGCAGCACTTGGGGAGCAGAGTTGAGGCGGGCAAAAGTAAAGGCTTCAGCTGCACGTGGGACTCGCTGCGTAACTCTGCCGGAGAGAAGATCCTCCAGCTGCGCAGCCACCCTCTGGGCATGCCCTCTGACTCCAACTTCTGCTCCCTGCTGAACGACCTGTCTGCTGAGCAGCGCTTTGACGTCAGTTACCTCGATCTAGGTGAGTTCGCAAAGCGGTAGGATTCGAATAAATGACAATTTCATTCACTTTCTGCTGAGCCCGGCAAGACCTCACCGATTACACGTCCACATGCAGAAAGAGCTACGTTTCAGTTCATGTAAATTTAAAATGTAGATAAGCTCACACTGTGCATTTGTTTGGTGTGGAAGCCCCTCTACGGTTTCCACATTTGGTTTACAACACCTGCACAAACTGAGACTTGCACAGCATCATGGGAACATGATTGACGACAGCGTTCCGCAAAGCAAAAGGCGACAAATGTGTGGTAACTTTTGCTCTCACCAGATATGGAGGAAGTAGCTTGCAGCTGCGTGTTGTCACGGTTTGGTGCAGGTGAACCATTTCATTTTGTGGGCAGCCCTTCACAGACGCACAAGAATCTTAACTTGGCTCCACTTTGTGGTTATTTAGTGCAGAAGTTCATCTATTGACTATCTATCTATTTAAATTTAGTTAAAATATTTGTACAAGGTTTTGTCTTCTAGAAACAGGGATACCTACATAAATCCTAAGATGTTAATGATCACAGGTTCATATCATTTATCTATTTCTCAGTTTTGTGACATTATATCTATCATTACTTCACATTCCACAGAAAATATGAATATCTGTGTCAGTGTTTTTCACCATCCTTGTGCTCTTTCGTTTCAGAGGAGCGCAGTCTTAGCGGCCTGTGCCAGTGTCTCGTGGAGCTCTCCACGCAACCAATCACAGTGTGCCACGGCTTTGCCCCGGGCATAGACACCGCTCGAGCCAACGCAGCCCACAATGCACTGCAGTACCTCAAAATCATGGCTGGAGGAAAGTGATGTCATCGTCGCCCTCCTCCTCCTCCTCACAGACTCGGAACTCGCAAACTACAAATTGCCGGCATGAATTTCTACTTTGGACGAAGGAGGAACTTTTTCTGATGAGTTCAAATACCGTGAATTACCTCAAATTTGAAAATGAAGACTTTTTCTGTCCCCAAGTTACCCCCGGGAGCCCTGATTCGGTCTCTTTGATTTCTAATTGTCGCCAGCGAACATTTAGTTGCCCAAAAATGCATCCATGTTCCTCTCCTGGACATTTTGCATATTTCAATTCAGTCCATTTCATTTTTTGCTTGTCACCCATACACAGTGTCGTTTTCCCGAAATCCAAAGTTTAAAAAAAGTCTGCTTTTGCAGTGAGTGCCCAAATAACTGGAGATGAATTCTGGTGCAACAAAAAAGGAATTGGGCTATGGAATCACCAATCTCATGGATGGACTTAAAAAAATACAGCCATGCCACTGAAACATGGAGGAAGAGACTCTGCTGAATAAATATCAGAGGGTAATTATTTTAAAGACTGCCCCTTTTACTCATGAGCTTTTTTTTTTTTCTTGTATTTTAATTCGTGAAATTCCTGAAACTCAAACTGTCGCTGTGATGTTCTTAATGTTTGCCCTTATGTACTAACCCTCTCATTTAAAAACTGTGGTTGAAAATTAACTATTTGATCTCTATCTGACACAAGTTGTGAACCCATTAGGGTTAATTTAAAACGAACCCATTCTTATCATGTTACTCTTTGGTATTTCCTGAAGTTGAATTGTGGGGGAGGATCAGTAAACTCAGGTGATGGGAAAATATATAGGATATTGGACAAGGCATAGGTTGATGGCTTTCAGAGCATTTTAGGAACTCTCAACGTGATCATCACAAGCTTTTTTATGTATGCAAATAGTGAGGATGGTTTAACCTACTTAGTGGTAAAGTTCAACACTGAACAACACAAAGTATAATTATCAAAGAATCACATTTCCCATTTTCTCTGTTACCCTCATTCTATTTTGCAATCTTTGCATTAGAACCTTTGTAACTCCATCATGGTAAACCAAAGGTCTTTAAAAGTAAATCGAGTCCTCTGATGAAGAATTGTTCTTGTAATCAATGGAACATTAGAGGGGGACTAAGCGATTCTAAAGCGAAGCGTGTCTGTAAAAACAGTCACGCTCACGGTCCGCTAGCTGTCGGTTCAAAAAAACCTTTGTAAATCAAAAACCAAAAAATGTTGCGGAAAGCTTTTGGCCTAGACTAAGTGCGTCTTTCCCCAATACTGGTCGTGGCAGTAAAATCACAACGACAACAACAAGGATAGGGACAAGCTTTCTCTAAAATCGCCTACTGCCCCTTTACAAAAAAAACCTGACTTTTGATTTTCAGTATCATAGACCAGACCATTTACAGCAATCCCATTTTCTTCTGTGCAGTGTTAAAGACGGCAGCTAAAGAATGTTTTCATGTTTAGTATTAGGTCATAATTTAAACCCGTGATTATTTTCCTTTCCTTTTTTTTTTTTTGTTTTTACTGTCAGTGTGACTGATTCCCATCATGACATTTACCTGTGTCTGGGTGTAAGCTCTCATTGCCACCTCTGCTACTGTAGTTGCTAATCTGTCGATATGTACTGCCTCGCACTCTGCTGAATTACGTATTGAAAGGAGTAAACAGTTTGCACTACTTGAAGACGGACTGTCCTTCGCACAGATGCAGACTGACCTTGTTCACGTACAGTGGGCCTGAAGGCACACTGACCTCATGTTGTCTGAGGCGGCAGATCTGCATATTGTATTTTCTGACAACAGAAATAATAAGGAAATCAACTGCTGGTTTTAGAGAATTTTAAGCGCTGACACCGCTGGTATTAATGTCGACATTATTAAAATTTGTGATAGACATTTTGTCATAGTAAATAAAGGTGCCCAGTTTAACAAACAAAAAATGAACTCAAGTTTTAGCTCCATCATGTGAAATTGACTTTGTTTCCAATAAAACATTTTCTGTAAATTTGCTGTAAACTGTGGTGCAATGAATTGGACACATTATTATATTATATTCAAATATGATCCACACAGTCTTTCATCAAACCTTTCACCTTTCTACAACTTCATGGTTATTTATTTACAACATATGTATTGAGTGTGAGCACTGGGGGGGAAAACTCAACGTTATACTCAACAGGCTGAACTTTTCCTAATGCAAGAAGAAAGTTTCTTCACTGTGTAGAGTTTAACATGTGACCAAGTCTCCTGCAGAACCGTGACATTTTAATCTTTTGACTGCAGGCCCTCCGTCGGATGCACTCTCCACGTCATGAGTTGAGTAGAAACTGTCATCTGTGTCTGTCTGATGGCAGGCTGACTTCTTCATCTGCGTAGCCGCTGCTGTCTGACTGCACGCTGTCGCCCCGGACCACTTCACCTGCGCAGGGACACAAAGACAGTCAGGTATCGCACTGAATACCACTGCACAGGTGCAGCTGCAGTCCCAGTGACCTGTTTACAATTGCCCCTCAGTCTGAAATTCATTTTCTCACACACACACACACGTCAACCTGTATATCTGTTAGAACTATTTGATTCCTTGTGTCACTTGAGGCCCAAAGTAAAAAGACATTTCATGCAAGAAAAAACGTATTTTTGCATTTCTGCCAACCTCCTTGTGTAACTGCTCGGAGAAAGTGTGATGCACAGTAGCTGTTACAGCATAAACTAACAAGTTCCTGCCTCACTTGTAACCGCTTAAACAAGGTCAGCAATGATTTTGCAGCAGTTTGGCGGCCACAAAAATCATGATAAGTCATGTTCCCGTTAAACCTGACTCAGTGTACTAAACTATAATTTCCTGGGTTCATGCAAAAAAAATGTCAGAAAGCATAAATATTCCGTACCTTTGTGTTGATGTTCTGTGGACAACGGTGAGGTTGTTGTCCTCGCAGTGTCTGACTGTCCAAAATCTTCCTCCCCTGCACTGTGCACCTATTGAGACAAAAGTAAATAAAAACAAAGCATATATTGCATGTCTGCTTTGATTATTGATTAATTGCTGAACAATGCAAACGTGTGTTTTATAATCAACATGACATTGTATGCTTTTACATAATCTCAAAGGATGCTTTGTGATCATCTACATTGTGGTACACAGTGTAAACTGTTTACTGATAGAGTATCAGAGGTTCGGTCCGTGGAATCAGTCTAATCATGCTTTGCTTGCTTGAATCTTTCTGAGAACTTAAAAACAAAGGATTAAGCTAAATAAGAAAAAAAAGAAATGGGAATTAATTATAAAGTTGTGGAGCAATAACAGCCACTGTGTTGACAGCGCTTTGCAACTACTGGGTCAACGCAAGGTGTGTAGATGACATCAAAATGAAAGTGGGTTTGATCCAACCCACGACTACTGAGGACTCATGTAATGATAACGTAGTAATGATGCCTGAACATGTCAGAGCATCGACATCATCTCAGTTGTTGAGCCCATCGCAAGATGGTCTCTATTGTTTCATTAGCGTACCTCCTCCAGCTCAAAGGAGTTAACCTGTCCCACGTTATTGCAGAAGTGCCCCAGGCCCTGGCGAGTCGGGGGATTCAGGTACCAGGTTTTCCCCTCGTTTGATGAGTCCCCGCGTGTCTGGACAGGCGGGACAGTTGAAGCATGACTGGAATCTGGTGTGTTCAAGGAACCGGCGGAGGGATCGCCCCCCTCCGAGCCGGTCACAGTGATGCAGCAATCGGTACAGCTGCCGTTGGGGGCCAGGACAGGAAGTGATCCGGATGGATCCACCAGTCCGGCCCGTCCTGAAGAGGTAATGTCACCTGTGTATGAGTCCTCACCAGGCCCAGAGACAGAGGCTTGTGCTGGGGGTTCATGTGATGCAGGACGTTGCTTATCTGTGCTCTGTGTCCCAGTATGTGTTTCCGGACTGTGCGTGTGTTGACAGCAGAGAGGTGTCTGATGTTCACTGTTGACTAACTGCGGGCAGATTAGATCATATGTAACCGTGGCAACGGGCTTTGTCTCATCTGTCCTTGTGTGACTTGGAGTCGAACATGAGTCCTGCTCTGCCTGACGCGAAGAAAACCGCTGATCTGCTTCTATCACAGTTTCCCCTGATAACGACGAGGCCAGAGATGTTTTCATATCGTGAGTCCTTCTGTCATCGTCTGATGGTTGCACGCTGTTTTCATCAGCATCAACATCATCTCTTTGTTTTCTGCTTTGCATCTCCTGACAACAGATTTTATTTCCATGCTGATGAATGTCTGTGGCCACAACAGTCTCCTGTGTTTGCTCATCTTCTCCACTGTTACAGGCTCTATAATCATCTGTGACCAGACTAACATCCACAGCTGAACTGCTCCCATTACATTCCTCCAAATCCAGTTTCTTGACAGCCCCAGTCTTGACTTTCACCAGGACTGAATCCACAATATCAGGGAGGCTCGACCTTTTCCTGGGTGACGGCTGCGGGGAGGTGGAGTCTGACCCTCGAGGCGAGCCTGTGTAGAGGCACATCTTGGAGACGGTGTCCTTCAGCCTCTCCACCGGAGAACGCGGCTCACTGCGAACACTGCTCCTGAAGCGCTCGATCCTCTCCATGTCCGACGTGAGGGTGAACTCTGGTGGGGCCAGTTTTTGGAGAGGGGTGCGGGACACGTGGGAGTAGAGGGAGTAAAAAGCATTGGCCATTGCTGTGAGCACTTGGACTTGTCTGAAACGACCTAAGGGAATGAAACAATGTAAATCAGTAAAAGTAATATGGATCTCATTTGCTATATCCCAGAATTATTTCACCGTATGACTTCATATAATATTTTTAAAACAACGATGGCCTGAGGCAGAGTGGTTTAATGAATCGATTGTCTCACTAGCAAGAGAGAGGCTGGGGTCCTCCTCTCGTATCCGACGTAGCTGTGAGTCCAAGAAGAGGCGGAAGTTGATGCCCTGAGCCTGAGAGGGGAAGGTGAAGAAACGAGGAGGGATGCGCACTGGGACCTGTGGCTCATCGCAGCCAAAACCCATCTCCAACAACGTCTCCTCTGCATCTTCCGAACACAACTGCAGGACCTCTGATACACTGTGTGCATGTATGTGAGAAAGGCAGAGAAAATATTGTGTTCAAGCATGTAATGGTCAATGCACTTTTCTAGTCTTATCGACCACTCAAAGCGCTTTACAGTACAAGTCATATTCACCCATTACACAGCTCTTTTTTTTCACACGCTGCCGGAACAGCCAGCAATTTGGTGTTCAGTGTCTTGCCTAAGGACACTTGGGACTGTAGAATGGAGGAGCCAGGGTTCAAACCACCAACCTCATGGTAAGTGGACGACCCACTTTCGAATAAAAAGATTTGAATAAATAGAATTAAAACTTTGTGCATCTTATTATTCCGGAAAAATAAACAAAAATGTCAAGTAGGGAAACTGACTTGGAAAAGCTGCAACTCATCAAGCAGGTAACTAGGAGGAAAGGAGCCTGGTTGTCAGTCTACTGCCCTACACGATAATGAACCTGGTGAAAGTGTCGCTTCACCTTGATGTAGTCTTACAGGTGGAGGAGGACGGGCAGCTGGAGGTCATGCTGTGGCCCAAGTTCAGTGACGGCAGACGTAGTCCACGAAGAGGGCCGCTATCGACAAAAGAAATGTGAAAATATGACCAACAAATTAAATTAAAGTATAATGCAAATCTGTAGCTACACCTCACTGTGTTTTGTTCTGTTTTTTATTCATTAATTTCCCAAAATTTGAGAATTCGTATTCATACTGCTTTATGATCTGAATTTCAGAAGGTCCCATGCAAATGTTTTAACGTGGGAAGATGCTTGAAATGGACTACAATCAACTGACAGATGAGTGCTTTCTTAATATCTAATTCACACATCTGAATCGTAACAGTCAAAGTGAGCAGGGGTGTAACCAGAAACTAAAAATATCAGTGAAGAAACTTGTTAATATGCTCTGATCTGACTAAAGCACGAAAAAGGTCAACTCTCTCCAAAATGAATTGTTATAATTATATATATACAGTATATATATATATATATATATATATATATATATATATATATATATATATATATATATATATATATATATATATATATATATATATACTGTATATATATAATTATAACAATATATAAATGTGTGTGTGTGTGTTAGTATACTGTATAAATAAACATGGATTCATTTTATATTCACTTATTCAGTACGGTTTCTACTCACCCAGCTTCACGTGAGATGTCTCCAACGTTTAACACAGAAGCTGAAACCAGGTAATAAAAGAGGAATATGTTTAAAATCCATCTTAATGCCTGTTCATTTGCAAACTCATGCCATTCCAAATATTTCTCTGGGTGTAAATGTCCGGTGGCTTAACCTGATGAAATTTGACAGAAGCTGTCATATTACAGCTGCCGATGTGATGCAATTCTTGAACCAGGATGTCATGAGGTTAGTTAGTCATATTCAGTCAAACTAAAACTGATAGGGAGGTTGTACCTAAAGATATATTTTAAACTTAAAGGCACTAAGCAATTAAATTAAAAGGCATTCGAAAATTCTATTGCCCCAAATATTTCAGGCTTAACCTTAAAAACTGACATGGCTTTAAAATGTGTAGTCACATTTCATGTAAAAAATCTTTCATGGATAATTAACTTTTAGGTTGCTTATAAAAAAAAATAACTTCCCACTCTGAACTCTCTCAGTAGATATCCCCCTCGAACTCTCAGAGGAGCGGTGACACTGTGCAACACTTGACATTTCTGTGAGGGATTACAGTTGATGTGTGTCCTTGTCGAAGGGAGATCAGATGATATAAAATCCATTCATGTTACACACCTCATTTTCCTACGTGAACATTTCCTGCTTTGTTAGTTCCCTTTGTGTGTGTGTGTCTGTCTGTGTGTGTGTGTGTGTGTGTCTGTGTGTCTGTCTGTCTGTCTGTCTGTGTGTGTGTGTGTGTGTGTGTGTGTACACTTACCATCAGCACCAAGACTCAGGTCATCGTCGAAGTTGATGGGTTTGAGCGCAGACTCTGGAGAGAGGACACACAGTCACTGACTTAAATATCTAGTTAAACTCAAATATGATCTTTTTGCACGTTATACGTTAAAGTCTGAGTGTGTGAAATGTGACTATGATAATAATAATAACACAAAAAGCTTTATTTGTAAGGCACTTTTTAAAAAGTTACAAAAACGCTTCACCAAAGCTTGGGACGATAGAGTACCTATCTATCTATTTAGATAGGTACACATCTTACACATAAAACATATAATGAGCTTATCAAATATAAAAGTTATAACTTAAACTACTCTATTGAAGATGAAATTAAATAAAATGAGCGGATCTACTAAGGATCTACTGATATGATTTTCAATAACACAAACCCTCACAGGAGAAATTATTCTGACCTGTGAGTTCTTTTATTTTTGTTACTTTATGTATATTTTGCAAATGATTTGACAATTTCAATGCACGGTTTTTACTTGTAAATATGTTGTTGTACTGCGACACTTTAAATCAAGTAAACGATCTAAATGAGACAAAAGAAGGATGTATTTTAAAACTGAACACAGTTGATTTACCTTTACTACAACGGTACTGTAAGTATGTGAACACAAATCTCATACATCTCAAAACTGACCTACACATTGCTATTCATGACAAAGCTTTATTTTATACGCTCATACTCACCAACGCTCAGCTGACGTCTGTTCTCTGACCTGTAAGATATATTGCAATATTTAATGCATGAACACACACACACACACACACACACACACACACACACACACACACCCGTGAATAACTGAATATGTATGATAGCATCCTATCTACAGTTCATACTTGTGTTCTCTCTAATCAGCTCGTAACAGGCTGCCAAAGTCTGTCAACTTCCTCTTGTAGAAACGTTCACATGCTGAGCAGAACTATGGTCAACACCTTTCAACCCAGTCCGGTCATTTTCACGCTGAGCCCTCACACGAATAAAACCGTCACACCACTACTTTAGCTGAACCGTTTCTTAGTGTTGGGAGACATGTTACGCCGCATGGTTTGGCTCACGGATCACCACCAGTGTAGCTTCCCTTTCAGCGATGCATATGATAAATAATGTCTCTGTGTGCTGACGTCCTTCCTTCGATCAGTTCCATAACGTGGAAAAGAACAGTTGTTTCCCTCTTGTTGTTTAATGCTTTACTCTCAGCCACAGGGCGACGTGCTTTCTTCTTGCGAAACGCCCTCTGGCTTAAATACTTGAAATGTCTGCATCTGTGTCCTGAGAGCAACATTTTGAACATTGCCATTATCTTAAAAAGATCAAAAAGATTTAAGAAGCTTATTTCCCCAGTGAAATCTTCAAAATGCAACAGGTGAGGCCACTTTGACGTGAACAACACTGTGGCTATACTTTACTGCGCTGCCTTTGTGGAACATGTGACGTCAGAGAGGGTTTCCACTCTCTATTTGATGTTGTTTGTGAAACTGTTTTCTGGTGACTGACACTTGGTCCTCTGTGATCAAAAAAATCTGATCTTACATTCATTCTACAAAAAAAAAGAACAAAGCAAACTGACTCACCCACAACCCAGCAGCCAGCTCTCAATCTTTCCTGTGAAGCATCCTGTGGAAGTCATGTATGACATTTAGCTTTATGAGTAATCCTCATTAGATGAACAACTCTGCAGATTCTTTTAGTGTATTTCACCATTTGTAACTAACATCCATGCAGTCGACTATAACTGTGTTGACTATAACTGTGGACATATCCTGTTATGAGAAAGTGGAACCTCCGGTTGCATTTAAGTAATCATGTAAATTACGCTATTTCTTAAAGAAGAAGTAATGAAACTTTTTAAAAATAATCTATGCAATTTCTTTTATTATATGTATTTGTAATAAGAGGCATTACAGTGCTGATACACTGGTATCAGCACCCTCTCTACTTCCCTCTGACCCAATTAATCACTTCATACCTGAACTGAGAGATCTGTGATCGGATCCCTCGCACACTCCTGCGACTCTGCACTCACCCTCAGAAAAGACGTCGTCGTCTGATATGGAGGCAGATGGGAGGCTGCACCGCGGCCTCTCGGGGTCCAGCTCCTCCAGAGTGGGCCACTGTCGGCTGCTGTTGATCCAGGCTCGCCGCCTCGCCCTGGAGGACGGGCTCTCCATCGCCCCGGGCTACAGACGGCAGGGGGACATGCGGGGACTGAAGCCACAGAGACACAACGGCAGAGCCTGAAGTGAAACACAAGACAACAGGGTTTGACATCAAAGCTACCGTGGATTCTTTACAGTGTGCTGTGCTTAAACTGTTTTGGAAACAAATGTAGATTAACTACATTGGATCGCATGGACTGGAAGTCTCTAAACCTTGCTGAACACATTATGAAAACTCCTTTTCACACAGACATGTTACACGACTTCACCGACACAGTAAAACTGAACTAGAAAGCCTCACTCTGACCACAATGTAAATCCAACCGTGACAAGGAGAACAACTTCAGTGCAACAGCATGCGAGGCGAGTCCGGTTTTATGTCATTCTGTGTGTGAAAAATAAAACTCTGATTGAAATCCTGAGTGAATAGAACTGACAAGAATTGAGCCAAACACAAACAATTTAGGCTATAAACATAAAACATGTAGACATCAATTAAAACCCGAGTTATACAACAGAGTAAACATGAAACCAGATCAAAAATATAAAGCCATAAAGGAGGCTACTCGCCACAGATGTTTCTGTACACATTAAAATAAAACCTTGCAACTATGATGCAACCTTGGTTGCAACCTTGATGAATATTATATAATTTTCTAATTATGAGCCCAATCCAACCACTGGCAAGTTAAGATCAATACAATATTCATGAATAGAAGAGATGCATCATAGCCATAGGATATAACTGACCTATACCATTCAGTATGAATAAGTCACAGAAGATATATCTTCTCCATGTCTACATGTTGTAATAACTGTCAGGTGACTTTTAGTAGTTGAATTTAGCCGCCTGAGCTCAGATTGTTGCCAAATAAAGAGAGTTGACGTAAGTAAAAAAGCAGCTTTACCTTCACCGACGCAGGTTTCACTTGTCTCTCTCTGTCTCTCTGGTTTCCTGTTATGGCAAGTTGACTGAAACTTCGCTGCAGCCTCCAGCAAACTGCCTCCATCTGCATCCCCGCCCGCCCGCGCGCCCCGGGTGGTTTTCACTGCAGCCGCCGCTGTCAGCTGCACTCGGTGATGTCTGAGCTGGAGGAAGTGGCCTGCTCGCACATCGTCTGACCGTGAGGCGAGTTCTCGTCCGCGCGGCTCGACGCTGCGACACATCCTGCAGGAGCGAGAGCCGACTGACAGTTTGCTGCGAAATGTCAGGGTTCCAACGGCTGACCGACCGCACGTCAGACAAAGAGGACTGTCGGACTTTTTGGCGTGAATGCTCAAGCATCCATATTGTTTGATGTATAAAAACTGATAAATGAAGTTGGACAAAAAATAAAGAATGATGACTATCTTAATAATAATAGTAACTTTACGAGTAACTTCATGAGTCAGACAAAGTATGGCCTCCAATTGCAAGCAAATAATTGTATTTTTGTATTTACATACAGTACATATTTGTATTTCTAGTTAAAAAACATTTATAATAAAAAATAATCTGAGCTGACTGGAAACCCGGCTGCTATGCGAAAACTGCAGCTCACAATAATTTATTCATGGAGCAAGTCATAAGCTCTCAGATTAACTTCTTTGGTTACCACTTCCTAAATAGACCATCCTTTATAAAGGTTGTATAATAATAAATTATTAAGACTAGTAAAACTTTATAGATCAGTCAGCTGCTTTGTGTTTGTCCTGCTGTGGAACATCTGCATTTGTTTTTTCCTAAATTCAGCATAGAGATTGTACTCTCCACTGCATTTGACAGTTATTGTTACAAGTCAGTTAGATTGTAGGCACAAAACCGATAAATATCTTATAAAATTGGATTTATTGAACTATCCTCTGCTCCACCTGACACTATTCGAGATTAAAATACTTGTTATGTATAATAATAACTACATTGTATTCATATGACCGCGTTATTTACTGTATACTACAGCAAATTATTCCTGATCATGAGTTCTTTTGTCTTTGATTCTTCAAATAAATATTGTTGTTAATACTAACTATAGCCTACCTGAGTGAAATGTTCAATGCATGGCTTAAACTTCTACATTTCAACACTGTTGCTTTCACTCAAGTCAAACTTCATTCATAAGGTCAAATACCATTCAAATCACAAATGGGTTTTTTTCAATGTTCTTAACAATCTGTAGCCTGCAGCATTTTACACCATTTTCTGTTCTTAGACCCTCAAATCAGATAGGCAGAAGAAAAAGAGGGATCCCTCTCTCTGCACAGACATGTTGTTGTAGCCTATTCATGACTGGAAATGCATGTAAGTAAGTTAGTTAGAGCATGGGATCCAAAAGCAATGTATTCACAATGTGCTTTTACACTGCTAGGCCTGACGGTGCAGAGGTGGTTTTGAGAATTCATGTGCGAAATGGCTTGAGGAGACACAGATTTAAGGCATACGAGTGATAATGTTTGATCACAGGCCGAGTTGGGTGGATGCGGGCCTGGGCTGGAGGATGGACTCCACCCTCCGTCCTCCTGTTTACATGGGCACCATGTGCTGCCTCACTGACAGCCCCCTCACACATCCCGATAATACAAGCCCTCCCACAATCGAGCCCTGTTCTCCTCCCAGCGCGGTTTACAGCCAGTGTGTGGCTGTGATGGGGTCCCGTCTCCTCGACCCCGCGACTGTCTCCTCCCGCCTCCTCGCTGTTTCCCAGCCCACAGGGCGCCACCAGGGAGTGGCCACTGGCCACGGAGGCAAGACTTGAATACCCAGCACGCCTTCCTGCTTCCACACCTCCGCGATCGGAGCAAGAGTTGAGCCTCCGCATCCTTTCACCCTTTCCTGAATGATAAGACTACACCACAGTCGAGGCGAGGAGGAATATCAACATGTTTATGTGAACACATTTACATATGGCGCATTTTAAGCGGAGAACAGATAACCCCAATGTCAATCATACTCATTGGAACAACCTACCATGCTTTGTCCCGCCCCACTCAACCGCCTTTGGCCCAATGACATTGGCCGGTAGATATTCCTCGCCAGAAACAGCCTTTCCCATTGGAGGAGAGCGGCAATCCTTCACAAGTAGCTCTCAGATGGGTGCGTTTCTTTTATTCATGGGGATAGTGCGATGTCACGTTCACCAGTATGTTAAATTTAAAACTCAACACAACGTCCTGTCTTTCAACAATCTAATATTACTGAATGTAATATAGTTTAGTTGTGTTGTTTATTTCTTTGATTGGCAGATTGTGTTAAAGTTTGACTTTACTTGTGACAGAAAAATGATCAAGCCCTAATCATTAGTAAAACTGTGGAGCTTAATCGATCAGGTGACTGACATAAAAATGATTAATCAACTATTTTGATAATCAAATGCTTTTGGTTCTAAGAATTAGCGTTTTTTCTTTGATAGTAAACTGAATATTTGAAGGTTTTGGACTTTTGGTCGGACAAAATAAGACATCATTGGGAATTTGAGCATTTATTTAAAAAACAATTTACTTGTGATTTTGATGAAATAATCAATTTATAAAAAACAACAAACAAATACAATAACAACAGTGATCATAATATTAATAATTTCGCCATTAATTATATATATTTTTTGTCCTGTATGCCAGTTCTCTCAGTTGCTGGTGTTAACTGAAACTGTAAATTCACTTGAATAACCCAGACATGCTAATTCAAGGCCACATGGTTTTTAATCCCGTGCTGAAGAAGCCTTTTTTTTTTTTTTTTTTGAAATTGTAAAAACTAAAAAACAAGAACAGCCGGGTCGCTGTTAGTGCACGGCAACTCCGGCGGGCGGCGCCGCTGCATAAATCGCGCGCGCCGTGTTTTTTCCTCTTCATAGCGGGCGGGCAGTCAAGTTAGTGTGAAGTTGTGAAAAGTTGTCAACCCGAGAAAAGCGCAAGAGAAACTCCTCCCGTCTTCAAATTATGAGCAGTAAGTGAACTTTTTTTAAAAGTCGGCGGCGCGTAGTGAACCCGGCGATACGTCCACAGGTCGAAGCCAACTCGAAGTGCGGCGCTCGACGTGTCCCCATCGCTGTGGATGTGGGTGTTTTGTTTGTTTCCCAGCTCGCGTCTGGAGCAGTTTAAAAGTGCCAGCTACTTAACTGCTAATTGTCGGTGCTTAGCTAACAACATGTAGCCGACGAAGCGGTGAACACGCCTGTAACTTCTCCTTCTCGTGTGACACTTCCTACTCACACGCCACTTGAACTCGGCCCAAGTTCCCCGAGCCAGCCAAGCATTTGTGTATTCAGCGGCGCGGCTGGAACTCTTGGGCCAACCACTTGGGCTCGTGTCTTTCTCGTAACACCACTCGCCGTGGGTGAGTTCGCGTTAGCTTAGCCCGCTAAAGCTAACTGGCCCCGCCGAGCACTTGTGGCGTGGATTTCTTCACGTTACACTCCAGAAAAGTTTCGTAGTCATATATATATAAATATATATATATATATATTTTTTTTTTAAGCGAGGATCGACCGCGCGTACACTGCGGGAATTCCCCCGCTGCTGTGTCGGAGGCAACGGTGTGTGTGTGTGTGTGTGTGTGTCAGTTCAACTCGACGAGCTCCTCTCTGACTGATCTTACAAACTCTTCTTCCGCAGATCAGCAGCAGGGTGAAATGGCCGCTGTGGGGAGCGGCGGCGGAGGCTTCAGTCAAAAGCGAAACACAAACTCTCAAGTAGGTTCGCTGCACGCTCTCGTCTGCACGCTTCTTATTTTTTTTTTTTTTTGGGGGGGGGTTGCCAGATCGGATGATGAGCGTAGCCGCAGATCCCCCGTCGGACTCATGGGACCTAACATGCCAGTTGCGTGATCGGGTCCGCAGCTCATCCGTGTGTGGGGCTTGTTTGTTTTCTCGCCGGAGCACATGTCACCGGGGTGGGGAATGGGCAGGTAGAAATTCGCCCACACGGGGTGTTCCCCGTCAAACCCCCGGCACCGAGTGCACGTCGCTCGGCCCATTTGGCTGGCGGTGGAGGGGGTGGCCAGAGGAGTGTGTCAGTTTATAGGGCAAGAATAAAGTGTGGGAGGGAGATGGGTGGGTTTGGGGGGAGGGGAAGGCCGAGCCCGCCGCCGCTCCGGGAGAAGTGTGGTCCCTCCCCTGCTCGTCTCCCACCGCCGGGCTCCACGCTCCACAGCCGCCTCACAGGAGGATGGCAGATTTTTCCACACCATTTTTAAAAAATATTAATAATAATATTTATTATTATTTATTTATTTATAGAGCCGTTTTCATTGCCAAAAGCAATCTCAAAGTGCTATAATATATTCAAATTGAAGAATATTGTAAATATCTTCAGGGCAATTTGCAAGTGTTTCTTGTTTAGATTTTTTTTTATAATACAAATTCTTAACCATCATGTTTTGCTATACTTTGCCCTACCCAAAAAATAAAAGGCTATTTTTAAAATGTTCTTTGGCTAATTCAATAAGGGCCCCTCAATTTGATCAATTTAAATAAATTACTAAAACCCTCTTTTGTCTTCTTCTAGTTTCATCAGTTTGACTTTTAATGACGGCTATTCTACTGTAACACTGTAGAATAGCTGCTTTTTTGATTTTTAAATAACTTCTTAAAGTGTTGTCTTATTTACCACAGTTATATTTTTCAGCTGTTTTTATTGTTAAACACTTTGTAAGTTCAAGCAGTTTAATCATATCTATATTGGTGTTATTATTATTATTTCCTTTCAGTATGCAGATTGATCTGTATACTGAATTGATTGTTTTGAACTGCTTTTGTAGGTTTAAATTACTAAGAGTATTGGAACATTTTACAGCCTTTTTGACTGCATTAACGTGTGGTTGTTAGTAACATTTTTATTTCTACTTTCAAAATTCTTTCTCCTCTCTTTCCCCTCCCTTCATTTATTCTCTTTCTAGGACTCGCAGCAGCCGTCTCCTCTCGCTTTGTTGGCAGCCACATGCAGTCGAATTGACACCCCAGGAGAGAACGATTCACCTACTGACCAACAACAGCAGCAGCAGCAGCAGCAGCAGCAGCAGCAGCAGCAGCAGCAGCAGCAGCTGGACCTAAACCAGGGTGTTTTCACCTCCAGTGCCAACGGCTGGCAGGTTATCCCTCTCAGCGTGCAGGCGTCCTCCGGCACAAACACGGTCACCACTGACACGTTGGTGATGACTGGGGGAGACCTAGGCAAGAGCAGACAGGTGCTGTCACCATCAGCAGTTGCTGTGAGCACTCAGGGACAGCAGCACCAGACACAGCAGTATGTAGTAGCTCAGGCTCCATCGATGCAGGGTCAGCAAGTGCTCACCACCATATCTGGTATGATGCCCAACATTCAGTACCAGGTTATTCCCCAGTTTCAGACAGTTGATGGCCAGCCACTGCAGTTTGCACATGCTCAGCAGGATTCTGCAGTATCTGCTGCAGCAGGACAAGGGCAGCAGTATCAGATAGTGTCCTCTCCTAATGGTCAGCAGATCATAACCACAGCCAACAGAGCTGGTTCTGCAGGAAACATTATAACAATGCCCAGTCTCCTCCAGGGAGCCATCCCCATACAAAATATAAGTTTAGGCAGTAACATGTTACAAAACCAGCCCCAGTTCCTGGCAAATATGCCTGTATCGCTTAATGGAAACATCACTCTGTTGCCTGTCAGCACTGGAACAGGTGGCACAGGGGGAGATGCAAATGGTGGAGGGGATACAGGGGGGAGTCAGCTTATTCAACAGCACTCGCAACAGCCAGTGTCTTCCAACAGCGGCGCAAGTTACATGACAACCGCATCCACTGTCACGGCGCAGACCTCTTCTTATGGAATGAATCAAACGCAGAACAGCAATGGAACGGTTACGGGGACGTTCCAGCAGAGCACAGCATCTTCTCTGGGTGTCCCGATACAACCAGACAACAGAGATGCACAGCAGCCACAGCAGATCCTTCTCCAGCCTCAGCAGCTTATCCAAGGTGGAACGTCCCTCCAGACCATCCAGGCTGGTACTGTCACGACCGCAGGCGGTCAGGTTTTTGCGACTCCAACGCTCAGCCAGGAGGGGCTTCAAAATCTTCAGATTATGCCAAACTCAAGCCCAATCCTCCTGCGCACCGTGGGCCCGAACGGCCAGGTGAGCTGGCAGACCATTCAGATCCAGAGTCCGACGGGAGCCCAGATCACGCTGGCCCCGGTGCAGTCGCTCAACCAACTTGGTCAGGCTCAGGGAGCTGGTGCGGCTGGAGGAGTGTCCGTCAACACAGTGCAGATCCCGGGCATCCAGACCATAAATCTCAACACACTTGGAGGCTCTGGGCTGCAGGGGCTGCAGGGGCTGCAAGGGCTGCAAGGGCTGCAGATGCACCAGCTGCAGGGTGTTCCCATCACCATCTCCAGCTCAGCAGGTCAGTCAGTAGATGGTAAACGGACTGTATTTATAAATGGCGCTCTTCTAGTCTCATCGACCACTCTCAAGCACTTTACCGTACAATTCACATTCACACATTTATACAACGCTGCTGCTTTTTACCGACCTCATTCATACACTGCCGTAAGCGACGTCAGAGGCAGTTTACGATCAAGTGTCTTGCCCCAAGGTCACTGGTATGCGGCCTGGGGTAAGCGTGGGGTAATTTCAAAAAGTTTTGCGTGATAATTTGCGAAGTGAGTCATTTTAACATTAAGAAAAGTATAGTTGGGGTTCGGCCTCAGGGAAACCAAGTTGCCCCACGTGTAAAGAAGAGCCTTATTTATACTAATTGTTTATTTGACTCTGCCCTTGGAAGTCGTCTTTTGTAATGACCGTAAATGTTCTTTCAATTTATTACGGCTTGGATCAATAACAGGCTGCGAATTACCCTTTTAATTTTGGTCAGTTTTTGTAATGTAAAGAGTCCTAGGTTCAGCTTATGTAGCTCACTGTTTGTACAGCATTAGGACTGACTGGCAGTTGGGCTGAATCAATATATGAAGTAGTCTATTCAATTGGTTTTGTTGAGGTGTTTTTCCCCCTTGATTTCTGCTCTGAAATTCAAACTACCTTGTATCTCAGGTTTGGATCCCCTTTGCTCTTTGTTTGAACTATTTGTGTGCAATAATACCAGTGTAACCAGTTTAGCGGGTTCGGAGTTTCCTTGAGTGTGTGTTTGTGTTCATGTTTAAATGTATTTATTTCTTTACTTGGCGACACTGAGTCTCATTATAAATTACGGTAATGCACCCCTTTCAGTCATTCACTGCCCCTCCCATCATATTATTTGTCAACGTTTTCATAAATGCTAATGTTTATGAGGAATAATTGGCTCTGCCATCATGTATGTTATTATACCACGTATGCAGCAGGCTTTGTTTGGGCTGAAGCCATACTGAATGGCTGATATCTGTTCGCCTCGTCAGCGCTGACATTAAACCAACATTTACCTAGTGAAAACCTGGAGGGCACAAATCTGAAGATTGAGCTTACATTCAGGTATTAGTCATAATTCTCAAATTCAAATCATACATTTTAGCAGTAGTTACGCTGCCAGTCAAACCTTTATGAACACCTTGGAGTATTGTTTAGTGTTGTTATCTTATCCTTGAGCAAATATATTGTAAATACCCTTAAATGCTGAAACTGAAAATTCTGGACTCTCTTGTAACTGGAAATAACTGTGACCCAGATATTTTTGTTGCAGGCAACATACAATTGAGGCTAGCACTCCTTTTTTGGTAAACAGGTTATGCTGCTACAGAAAGATCTCCCTAGAGTGTTTTCACAATTTAACAGGTTCCTAAATACAAACAAGATTTTCCTAGTGGTTTTGTGTTTTGAACTTGATAATTGTATAAACCCCAAAAAATCTCAGACCATCGAGTTAATCATCTTGCACATCTTGAATATTTCCTCTTCCATCACTACAGGTGAGCAGGCATTACAGACGGGTGGAGAAAGCTTGGATGATAGTACAGCTATGGACGATGAGGACATAAGCCCACAACCTCAAGGACGACGTAACCGGAGGGAGGCCTGTACCTGCCCCTTCTGCAAGGACGGAGAAGGACGGTATGTCACTGAACGTGTTTCGCTAAGAATTGGATTCATTCTTGGTGGAAGTTGCGTGACGGGGGTGGCCAGCAGGAATATGAGGGTTGATTGTACACAGGAAGCGCTAATGCACAACTGAGCAAAGTGACAGTAACACAGAGAGGGCAGGGCAGGGCTGTGTTGAGGTTTATCTACTGAGAACTGTATGCCCGTGACAACGCGCACATGTAGGGGTCCAACGATTCAGCAGGATTTCTCCCGGTGCTGCCGATTGGCCAGTCAGACTATGACGGAGAGAGTGACAGCAGGCAAAAAGAGCGCTGCACACAGCTCTACAGTGAAGCAGCTGTGCAACACAGCAAGTTAGAGATCTTCTATGTTGTTATGAGAAGTGCTGACACTTCTTTTGTTTATTTGAAACTGAGAGGATATTTGTTATTTAATCTAATTGAATTGCTTTGTTATAAGTATCAATACTTGAACGGAAAAGTACCGTTTATTAGAACCACTGCGCAGAGATACAAAAACCAAGCCATCGTTTTTAGAATACAATTTTAAAAATACTCTCGATTTACCAGAAAAAAAACATTTTCATTTCGCCTTATTGTACAGTCTCATCACAGAGAGGGAGCACTGTCTCTTGACGCTGATGTATATTGTTTTTACACCAAACAGTGACCCAACAAAAAAGAAGCAGCACATTTGTCACATCACTGGCTGTGGTAAGATCTACGGCAAGACGTCCCACCTGCGGGCGCATCTCCGCTGGCACACGGGAGAACGGCCCTTCGTCTGCAGCTGGTCGTTCTGCGGCAAACGTTTCACGCGCTCAGACGAGCTTCAGCGTCACAAGAGGACGCACACAGGTACGACCGGGACTCGGTTTGGTTTTATTGTGAGAAGCACGTTGAAGCACTCTAAGGTGAAGAGGACGAACTCAGTCCAAGATGTGTTTTTAAAGGGTCTGGTATTGTGCAATGTTTGCTTACTGTCATTGCTTACTAGGACAGTTGAATAAAACAGAGCCATTGTTCATGTTGTTAGAAACACCCGAGTTCATCCTGACAACTAAAAATATCTACTGTGAAAAGGCTTTATCGTGACAGAGGCCACAGGGCTGTCACAATCAAGAAGTTCCAGTTGCTGCTACTTTACACACATTTTTGTTCCTCTCTCTTTTTTCAGGTGAGAAAAAGTTTATTTGCCCCGATTGTCCCAAACGCTTCATGCGCAGCGACCACCTCTCAAAGCACATCAAAACCCATTTGAACAAGAAAGTGGCCGTCTCCACCACCGGCAGCACCTCGGTCTCGACCGACGCAGCTTCGCCCGCTGCGGGAACGGAAGCTGGCACCGGGGCGGTGTCGGCCAACGACCAGCACACCATCGTCGCCATGGAGACCTTATCTGCAGAGAGCATAGCGCGACTGGCCAGCAGCGGGATCAACATGATGCAGGTGGACCTTCACCAGATTAATGGCAACAGCTACTAAGGGAGGAGGAGGAGCAGGACGATGGGGCCTGGATGGATGTTGCATTTGGACATTTGGGGTTGAAAAAGGGCTCGTCGGACTGCAGAGGGCAGATCCTCTCAGAAACATTTTCACAGATGCTGTTTGAAAACCGAGGCAGGGATACGATCTCTCCATCTTGTATTTCAAACACACACACTGTCGCATTTAAGGGGTCAGAGGTTGATGAGTTTAATTAAAATGTCAATATTAGAGAAGTCATCATGAAATGTTATTTCTCCCTGAATGGCAACGGCACTACACTAACATTTGTCCCACGCAAAAGACCTAATCTAACTTGATGGTGGGATTGCGATAAAACTACACAGACCAGCACACATTGATGTTGAATTGGTAGCTAGCTACTTTCTCTCTGCAAGCTTCCGAAGTTAAGAGAAGACACTACTAAGTCAGACTCTCACACTTGTGTCCACGGCTGTGAGCCTTGATGCTTTGTCCCTCTTCTTCACCTCAGGTGTTTATTGCCCTCTCAAACTGGGCGTGCTGAATCACACGCATGCACCTCAGGCTGATTGGCCCACATCAGTCCAAAACTGAAATTGGAACGATCAGGAGCAATTTTAATATTCCCAAGCAGTCCCAGTATCATAGGAATAATACTTCAAAGTGTTTTAGGGTGGACTGGTCAGAGGAGGGCGGTGATACGTGGTCACGACCAGGTCGGAGCCAGCAGCACTAATCGGTGTGAGGGTGGAGGTGTGTCAGGGCACCGACATCCTGAGGAACTTGTAAACCTCTTATGTAGGTACACACATATAAGCCATCATGCTTTGAAGTTTATCATTGCAAAAAACATTAGGATTTTTTTTTGTGTATATATATATATATATAATTTTTTGGGGGGGGTAACGTAAAGGCTCCTTAGCATAGGCGGGATCATCTTACACGATTGCAAGAGAATGCCTTTTAGTTGTATGAACCTCATGCACAATCAATCTTAATCTTATGTTATGACTTTTATATATATATATATGTAGATGATATATGTAAACTTAAGAGCCTTTCTGTCATAGAATAATGAATTCTATACAGTTCAGATCTTCCCTCTACTTCTTTTTTCCCCCCGTGGTCTACTTATCATCTGAGACATGTCAGATTCCTTTTTTCCTCCTGTGAATAACCGTTTCTTGTTTAGTCATATCTGATCATAGGTGAAGTATTTTTGTAGTCATGTCCAGACAGCAGGAACATGTAAGCTCAAAACCAAAGGTTCATACTCGTTTTATAAAGGAAAAAAAACTAGGAAATCCTTCTTTGGTCCATGAACTTTCTAATAATTTTTTACTATTGACGATATGCATGTTAAAAGTTGTGGAACTGGAAAAAGATCCAGCTTGAGGCAAACCTTGGACACATCCCTTTTGTTGTTGTTCAAATGAATAAGTCAAATGTATTAAGGTGACCCAGTGGTTACATAAGCTTTTCAGTTTCCTTGCTTCAATATTCTGCTTGATTTGGCATAACAAAATTATAACTTGTATAAACTATGCTTAAAAAAAACTATCCTTTAACACTGTAGACTATGTTCATCATACAAGTGCTCTTACTTTTTTTTTGTTTTTGCCCCGTTTTAAATAAGGGATTTTATATTGTGTGTATACAACTACTGCAAATGCCAACAGCTGGATTAAAATTATGAATATTATTTGTGTAGTTTCTTTGTCATTTGTCAGATAAAGACACCCTTGCGATCAGTTGACCAAAAAACAATACTTTATTGGCTTAAAATCTCATTTTGTCTGTTTTACTAGAACTAAAACGAAGACTCAAAACTTGAACGCAGTAGTAAATAAAAACAGTTTGAACAGTAGCTCCCTTCAGTGTTGAAATCAGATCTCATCATCCTCCTCCTCCTCCTCCGCCTCACTCTTCAGTTTGTTACGAAGGCTGTAAGGAGACAAATAACAAAAATCAGATGAATCACGTTTTCCTTCAAATGAAGCTATATATTAAGTAGCCTATGCATTTATTTAGCATGATAAACTCTAATTCTATTATGTCACTTTTCCCTAAACTCTTTTGTCCCAGTCAGGATTGTGTAGAATGATGACTCTGGTTTTCCAGTGATCTGATTGGTCCGCAGCTGGGGCAGTTGACAGGTTTTGATCTCTTATCTCCAACTTAACCTGCCACGGAGCGGGTTAGCCGTTCAGCACAAGTTGCCACAGCGATTTGGCCGCGGTAAGATGTGAACCAGCTTCTTTCATTAAAATGATGAAATGAGGTCGAGCAGTGTCCCACCTGCTAAGGTAGGAGTGGACGTCAGAGAAGCCGTGGTACTGAGCCAGGGGGAACAGGATGCCAGTTGGGCAGCGGCCATCACGCTGACGGCAGAAGCTGCAGTTGCAAATGCCTCGACAGGGAGGGCACTTCCACTCCTTAAAAAAAGAAGAGTTAAGCTAGGGTTACTGTAGTGTTGACCAAATTAAATTTAAATATAGAAGAAAAGTCATACCGGTTGAAAATGATAAAAAAACACATAATTATAAAGTACACAAAAGTTCAACTTTAACATAACGTTTGTGTCAGTACTTCCCAGCTGTATGACAATATTGTAATATGGTTAATCAATTAACCCGACCTGGATCAATCTGCAAATTAACCACTCTGAAAGATTTACGAGGACAAGCAAGAAATCCATTATGCTTCTCCTGATTTTAACATCAAGTCTCGGGGGAAAATGTCTCATTTGTTTTCAGGCCTGAGTTTGAATAAACAGTGTTGTGTGATCCCATGAGATCCAAGTCTCGTCTCAAACGGCATGAAAAGAGGAAGGAAACGGTTTGTACCCGGTGCCCCTCAAACATCTCTGCATGGCTTGTTATTAAACTGTAAATAGGTGGAACTATGAAACTTTTTTTTGTTGCAGTGTAGAGAATGTGCAGCTGTATCCGCAGCCTGACCGGATCCAGCAGCGCCTTCTTGACGTCCTCCCCGTATCTGTTCCTGAGGCACGGCCCACAGAACTGACCCAAAATGCCGCGGCAGGCGTCACTGCGGCAGCACGTCTTCGTGTCGATGGTCTTCTGACGGCACTGATGACATGTGGAGCCCTGGAGATACAAGCACGCCGACAGTTTTTGTTTCATTGTATAACATCTCCTGTCAAAAACACATCCTCTGAACATTCAGTTACGCAGAGGAGAAGCACTGATGTTTAGGCTTCAGTGGAGGAGAGACCGCCACCTGGTGGTGACAAGATGACTTCCTCGGCTGCCACAGTTATTTTGTAAGTGAGACAATGGCACATATCTCTCAATATATTGTATATCATCCCCATGTAGCAGTTAAGAGTCTGGCTGTGAACTCACTGTGACTCTGTTGTAGACTTTATCGGTCATGTTTTCTGCGACCAGCTGGAGCTCATCCTCTGTGACGTCCTCCACGGGACGGACAGAGTGAGGTTTGGACTGGTTGGGCCGCGGGGCGCCACGGCGCTGTGGTGCCCGACGTACCTGGAAGACAGAGTCCAAAAACACTGATGCGTTTGTCTGGTCATCTCACCTTGAAGTTTTTACACAGATACTGACGAGGTAAAGTTAGCTAAACAGAGACCTACACACATGGTCATCGCTTACCATCGTACATTACATATTACATATCATAGCATGGATGAGAAAAAAAGCGGTTACAACTATGGGTACGACTATATAAAGACCCCAGTTTTCGGTCATCTCACATCATGAAAGTAACACTTCAGAAAATTATACAGTGCTACGAAGAAAAAAAAGTTTAGTTTACTGCACAGTACCCTAAAGTTAAAATGACATTATTTGACTTTCAGACATATTTTAAATAAAGAACACGTACAGCCATGTGAAATAAAAATTTGTGGAACTCATACTGTGCTTTCAGGGCTCCCGATCATTTTTTGAAAGGATTTGCGCCTGGTCCTAGAATAAATATGACAGGACTGACCTCCAGCAGCTCCTCCTCCAAACTGAGCTCAACTTCTTCTTCCTTGGGCGCCGAAGGATCCTCGCCTCCCCCCATGGAGCGAGTCTGTCTGCGGGACGACCGGTCTGACTTCCGCCTGGACTCTGCTCCGGCTGCACCAGAGCGCGGTGGACGCTGCAGGCAAGGTGAAATAAAATCACAAAGAAAATACTGATATTCAGCGATTCACTGGCAGAAATATGACGAGAAAGAGAAGAATTTTGACCACTTATTTAAGGGAATACTCACAGCGCTTCTCTCTTTTGTCTTCTTTTTGCCTGCTTCTTTTTTCAGGAGTCCTGCACCGCCCGGCATTTTCTGCAGGTCTGCCATCAGCTGAGCCAGCTGTTAGAGAACAGAGAACACAAACAGCATTAGAGACATGGCAAATGAATTATAAAAAGTCATTATTTTTGCATTTTCCTGCAACTTTTCAAAGCCTGAATCTGCACAGTTTCAGCACTCAGCTCTCCACGGCAGTCTTGACATATCAATGTGATAATCAGCGGTATTGTTTGGTGTCCGCCTGCTGTTTCTGCACGGCAAAACATTCTTCTCCTGCCAGCAAACCGATTGTGACTGAATTAAAATATACCAATCTCCAGGAAACAAATATTAAAATGCAACTAACCATGAACTATTGAACCATTTAAAATCCTGACGTTCTTGACTTAAATCAAAGAGACAGTAACGTGTTATCTCCCTGTGGGGTAACAAGTAATGAACGTACAGTGAACCTGAACTGGGTTTTTTTAAGGGATCCTGCTGAGATTTTTCATCATGCCTGGATTATTGTTTGAAAATACACCTTCTTTGTCAAATCAATCTGCCATTTCCCCCTAAACACCGCTTTACTGTGCGTGGTTCTGTGTGTCTGGTTTTACCATCGCTTTGTTGGCCCTGATGTTCTGCTCTCTTCTCGCCAGGAAAGAATCGGACACGTCTGCTGCTGAATCACGTCCGGGCTCACCGCTCCTCGGCCCGGCCAGTGGCGTCTCTTCGTCTTCAAATTTCACACGTCTCTCCTTCCCTGCCTGACCGCCGCGCTTTCCTGCCTTCTTCGCCCCCCTCTTTTCTTCCTCCTCCTCTTCCTCCTCCTCCTCCTCCTCCTCCTCCTCATCAGTGGACTGCTGGATGGAGGAGGGAGCGGAGCGGAGTGCCACCCTCAGCCTGAAGGCCCGGGCTCCAGCAGATGGTTTCGGTGTGGCTTTCTGCTTCTCAGGTGAAAGGTCAGGCCGTGCTTCATCTTCCTCTTTCAAGCTTAGATTCTGGAGGATGTAAATAGATGGTATTATAAGGCTAGCGACACTACTCTTAATGTTACACCTAGAGCTGCAACAGTTAATCGATTAGAAATCGACGACTAAATTAGATAATGGCGATTAGTAGTAGTTTTTATGGAAAAAAAATTCTCTGATTTCAGCCTCTCTAAATTAATATTTTCAGATTTCTTTGCTCCTCCGTGACAGTAAACTAAATATCTGTGAGTTTTGCCAAGCACAATCAACATTTTTCACCATTTTATGAACCAAACAACTAATCGATTAGTCGAGAAAATAGTCGACAGCTAAAACGACTAAGAAAATAATCGTTAGTTGCAGCCCTGGTTACACCACAGTTTGGTTTTGTTTACAGCAGGATTGACCTGTTGTGTCCTTGTTCTAGCACAAAATAAAAAAAAGCTGAGTCCCTGAGTTGCATTTGAGTGACAATCAATTTGACAGCATTACATCATAACACAACCAAACCAAACGGCCACTTTCTCAATAATCCCCTTCAGTATCTATTGTTGTACCTGACGGCCTCGAATCTATTTTTTTTTTATTATTATTAAAATTAAAAAAAAAAAAAATTTAGTACCTCTAGTTCACTGTCAGAAAAGCCATGAAATGTTCGATCACTTCCAGAGTCTTCCGCAAACACGTCAGGTAGAACACCTGCCTGGAGACACACATCGACACAATTTAGTTTAACACCTCCACATTGAGGCGCGTTAAATATTAGATGAGTAATAATAAGTTCCTTTACCATTTCATTCGTGACTAACGCGGACTGGAGGCAACTGCCGGCTTCTGAGTTCCGGTGTGTCCCGCCCACACGCAGGTCCTTGACCAATTAATCTGATTGACTATTGGCTGCGCTTGTTTTATACGTCAGGGCGGCGCACAGGGCAGCGAATCCGCCCGCGTTAATGTCTCTTTCTCAGACTCCGCCCTCGCGTGGGGGAACTGAATCAGCAAACGTGCGCACGCCTTTTGAAAACACAAAACAACGCCAGTTATCTTAAAGTTTGCTTGAATTTTAAGGTTGATTTTGGAAACATGGATTGAAGAGTGTATTTTTATTGTATCACCAGAGTAAAATGGGTGCAAAATCACAGATTAATTTACTCATGGTAATTAAAATCTATGAGAGTCTAAGTTAAAATATATATTGTTTAAATTAGATTCTGCCTTCAAGTTCAAAATTCAAAATGTTGACAGGCCTATCTGAAAAGACATACGGCTGAGGCCGATGGTAGCGTCATCAGTTCAGTTCAGTCAGTCAGTAGGATTCAATCCTCTGGGGACCATGAACGTCTGTAGAAAATGTCATGGCGATCCATCCAGTTGTTCCCTATAGAACCAACCTGCTAGTGTGTGGCTAAAAATGTGAATATTCTCAAAATTTGAACTTGGTGTGGGAGTCAAACAGTCGTGATTTTGTCTCTAAATATTTCCAAGGTTTCTTATATTTCATGAATTTAACTCAATATG
Organism: Scophthalmus maximus; assembly: GCF_022379125.1. Taxonomy (NCBI): domain Eukaryota; kingdom Metazoa; phylum Chordata; class Actinopteri; order Pleuronectiformes; family Scophthalmidae; genus Scophthalmus; species Scophthalmus maximus. Next base: position 9,386,810 of record NC_061520.1, read on the forward strand.
TTGTAATTTAAAGTCTTTGATTAAGTATCTCATGTTTGCAATTTAATTTTGTGTGTTTTAACTCAAACCCAAATTCTATTATGCGGCTGACAATAACAATAAAAACATTAAAATCAGAAAATGAAAAAAAATGATGGATGTTGTTAGTTATTCTGGCTCCTTTCCTTGACTCTGGTGAATTTATCCAAAAGGTCCAGTTGCTGCTGTTGTTCACCTGTGGACATAAAGGAACGAGACAGCTGCACACGACAGACCACTTGACTGCAGACGATACTCCCAAACAGTGGGAGGCGATTGTGTTGATAAATGTGCTGTATTCCCACAGACACGGGGCAGGTGTGCGGCAGTGGGAGTGGTGCTGGGAAACGTGGGAAACTCCTTTCACATTCGCAGTAAACATCCCTGCTCAGCCGCTCCGGTCTCAGAGGAAGACCGATGATGATCCTGCAACAGTGGTGGGTGATTTTGGCTGCGGGTGAGTGCACTCTCTATTAAAACCATGCTACCTTTGGAGCTTTATTTTAAATCATTATTTTTAATTTTTGGATTTATTCAGGATGTCTAATTTGCTGTTTCATAGCTGCTAGTATTGAGCTGATGTGTTGCTGACTGTTTTGTACTGTAGAAACAATTCCAACTACATCACCATCACCTCACAAAGCTGTAAATATCTAGCAGTATTGTGTCCTGTAACTATAGTTCTGATAAAATGATGCCGTTTCTCCACTGGATCAGATCAATCAGTCAAACTGAAATTATTTTTGAGGCAATTGTGTCAAAGGCTTAGTTTAAAAGGTTCAGTTTAAAAGCAGTTAACAGACGAATACAAAGCAATACAATGATAACAAGAGCGCTCAGAGAGCACAGTCCTCCGTCAAGGCTGAACAATCCCCCCACCTATATATGCTGTTGCACCCAAAACATTAATTTCCCATCTACATCTGACCTACTGTACATATTTTTTAAACGTTATATATTTGTAAAGATATGACCCACAATGTCTATGTTTTGCCCCATCTCGCCATGGTGAAGAATCCTCCAAAAATAAAAAAATTGTGGGATGTGGGATCCACATCAAAAAATGTAATCAACTGTTACCTATTTTCGAAAGAAATTTCATGCCAATCTGTCCAAAACGTTTTGAAGAATCCTGCAAACAATCAAACAGACAAATAAAAATCCGACAATTAGAAATAAACAGACAATCCAAACACGTCACAGAACCTCCTTGGTGGAGGTCATAATTTGGTTCTATAATTGGGAGGGTTTATTGTAAATTTTCTTCAATAAACCCTCCCAATTATAGAACCAAATTAAAGATAGTATAAAACTGTAGCTTGTAGTTTAAAGAGTCTTTCAGACAGTGTTATTCACCAGAAAGACAAATTGTTTGTGCAACAGTAGACAACAGGCTTGAGATTCTTAGTTTATTCACAAACCACAGAGAAATGACAAGTTTGCCCAGTTGTTTTTCTGTCTTCCTCTTTCCAGAATTCCTCATGACACGTGTCTCCAGCGAGTTTTCGCTTCAGAAGAGACGGTGCGTGTTCCACATGAACACACAACAGAACAACAAATATATGACCGCTGGCAGAGTGAGCGGGTCGCTGCAGGTCTGTGAGAACACACACTGCTGCGTGGGCTATTTCCTGGTCATCAGTGGGCAGCCGGTGGTCGACCTTCTGGGTAAGAAAACCTTACAACTCATTCCGGTGCCTATGAACTTGACCGAACTACTGGATGCTTGTTGTACCATTAGAGAGAGAGAGTCAATATCAAGTCACACCTGTCTGATACTACGGATGTGTCTGTTGCAGCTTGTGACGTGGCTGAAAAGTCTTGCCCAGACGCGACCTGCAAGAGTCAAACACGGTTTGACAGCAGCTTCATTAAATGTGTTTGCAACACAGACCTCTGCAATAGCAACGTCACTTGGACCCCGGACTCAGAACAGCCTCCACTCACCCAGTCTTATGTCGATGGTATGATCATAATTAGATTGCTATCGGTCATAACACCTGCAACCTGCGTAGTGATAAAATACAATTCTATGCTACTGATTGAGATATTTCCTTTTTGCATCAGAGAAAATACCGTCATTGTTTCGAAAGACATTCACTCCCCTCTCTCCTCCAGACAATCCACTATTTACTTTGAAAATCAGAAAAGGTTTCAACTAAAATGAATGCCATATTTCCTTTCATACTATTTGTAACATGCTATGTTGACTTACACATTAATAAATGATGCTTCTTTGTTTTCTCCTCCGAAGAACTCATGAAAGTTGCTGTAATTCTGATTGGAACTGTGCTGATCCTGTACCTCTTGATCGCTGCTGCCAAATGGAGAAACCTCAAAGACAAAAGTAAGAAAAATAACGCATTCATTATTCTCTCTTGAATATGAGTTTCAGTTTAATTTTTCCATTTACACTAACTGTCTACTTTTGCAGGCGACCTAGGGAGTTCAACTGAATTTTGACTGTTGTAACTGCACTATGAACGATCGCGAGATTGATGACATGATATGAAAGAAATACTTTTGTTGTTTCGCTATTAATGTGTCTGATTAAATAGAGTGGCAGTAAGTGGGATTTTAATATACAAGGCCAATAAAGTGAGTCAAAAGTTTATATTTGTGCCTGACACTAGTGTTAACTAAGCATCACTGAAGATGGGGTTAATGCAACAGCCGCTAAATAAACTGGATTCAGAACAGAGCGAGGCTGTGAAGTTGTTTCTCTTCAAACGTTAAATCTTTTGTTTTGCATCAAATGGCCTATCTGTCTCTCAAAGAATTATAGAGAAAAAAACATTCTTTCCACTTAAAAAAACAAAAACAAAACACAGTTCTCATGATATCTTTGTTTGACCTTGGAAGTGTTTCATTCTTTCTGCTGGACTGACCTTGATGTTTATCTCTGCTATGATACTCCCTCTTGCCAGTGTACTTTCTTTGTTCCTCTACAGTCAGATTTCCGTCTTGTCTGCGTCTTGCATTACCTTCAGTGAGTGTATCGATTGTTAGATTTGTCTATTTTCATTATTTTAGAGGAGAATCTCCAAGCTCTTGATTGTAGTATCTCCCCACCGTGTTCCTGCCAAACAAGCAAAAACTCTGAGATTGACATAGCTGACATTGAACTACAGCAGGTGAGTCCAGCTATCAGACTGACGTATATTGTGTCATTATCAGTGAAGATTTTGACCGTTGGGTGATTTATTTTACAATGATCTTTATGTTTTTCAGATTTTGGGCCGTGGGTATTTTGCTACTGTCTGGCAGGGGAAATATCAAGGAACCACAGTGGCTGTGAAAGTTTTCCCTGCAGGTTGGAGACATCATTTTACTGCAGAGAGGGAGGTTTATGAGCTACCCCTGATAAAACATGCTGGGATTCTCAGTTTCCTGGGCACTGGGACAAAACCGGATGACAGCAGTTGGCTCATTGTTCTTCAGATTGCTGAATATGTAAGTGCAAGCATTCATTAATGGAAAATGAATTGTGCATTTTCCCAAATAACAAAAGTTATTCAAGGGAAAGGAAATAAGTCAGGGCAAGTGAGCAAAGAAAAGGCACACGTATTTGACTTTCAAAATAAAGTGAATACCTAATCTTGAATGCTTACTCTTCAAATTTGAACTGAATCAATAGCACTGAAATATTTTATTCAAGAAAAACATCTCTGAAATCATTTTTGCGTCTAAATAGTAACAAAGTTTGCACAAATAGGACTGTTGAAAATTCAGAAACCAACATTCAAACTGAGCAAATCTATTGCTTATTAATGATTTAAATTATTATCGTCTTTCTTTTTCCTGGCAACTTTATATCTATGGACCAGTGTGTTCCCATTCAATTTTTCTTATAAGGATAATTGATATCCTTCTGTTGAGAGCTGGATTCCTACTGTCTTCATAGCCCATTGAGAAAAGGTGAACACGAAACATACATAATTATACATATGTATGCACACATTTTGAACCTAGCTCATCATCTACAGTCTGTCTTAAGAATTCATCGCGCATTCTCAGGTAAAGTATCCAAAACTAACAATGAACGCATGTCCCTTTGGTGTCCCTTTGATTTCAGGGCTCTCTTCATTCCTTTCTGAGTAATCACACCACCAACTGGATGCTGTCACTGAAGTTGTGCCAGTCTTTATCGCAGGGACTTTCCTATCTCCACTCTGACCTTCACAGATATGGTATTGGCCAGAATATTACTGTGAACATAAAGTGTGTGTCTGTGTGTTATAGTGTAAAAAAAGTGGGAAAAGAACACGCACCTCTTATGATGTATCAAAACAGCAATAAAGGTATCTTAGTTAATATCATAATGAGTACATACAAAAAATAGTGTACAAGTTAAATCAATCTATATTATGTATAAACAAAATCTATGAGGAAAATATCATAAATAGTCAGCTGTGTTATAGGCTACCTATGTAGAAAGCATGGATGAAATATCATGTGGGTGTATGCACACATTGTCGCTGAAATATCATATATGACCAATAATTTATCATTTTCCTTCAACTGTTTTGATGAAACAGAATCAAATTCAATTAATTTGAATATTTCTTTTCAAGTGAGATCTCATTTAAAAAAAAGGCGCAGCTGATATGTTACAGGGATTCATAAACATGAAGCCACTGTTACAGTATAGTGTGTGTGTGGGGGGGGGGGGGGCATTTTAATTATTCTGGTGTGTTATCTGACATGATGAACTAATGAATGTAATCCTTCTTGATCTGTACAATCCAAATAAATCAGTATCCATGTTACCACGTGATTTTTCTTGCAGATGTGCACAAACCTTCTGTGGCCCACAGAGACCTGAGCAGCTCAAATGTCCTGGTGAAAGCCGACGGCACCTGTGCCCTGTGTGATTTTGGATGCTCCACCATCCTGCGTTCTTGCTCGGGACATCCCAGCTGGCAGAGCCACACCACGAACAAGGTGGCACGCATGTTCGGCCAGAGAAACCATGAAAAGGGAGCTGTTATCTCACCATACTGTAAACAAAATACAGTGGAAAAAAGACATTCTGACATTTTTTTGTCCATCTACAGGATTGTCGTCAGTTTGCCACACTACGCTACATGGCCCCCGAGATCCTGGAGGGCTCTGTTAACCTTGGCAGCAGATGGTGTCTCATGCAGGGGGACATCTATGCTCTGGGACTCCTGCTGTGGGAGATCTTGATGCGCTGCTCAGATTTATTTGACGGTAAACTCCCTTTCATTCCCCTAACCAGGTATCAGAAACCTTCAGACACTGAGATTACGTAATTCTGACCTAACCATTCAGAATTTTCTTGTCTTCAAAGAAGTGCTAATCTAGTCAGTTATGGGCATCTATTCAGCATCAATTTGTTAAATCATCAGTCAGTAGCAGTAGGTTGTTCAAGGAGAGAGGTTATGTTAAGAATCCTTACTTTATTCGAGCATAAAGGTCATAACACAAGTCAGTATTGTCAGATGTTTGCATTTTCTCCTTGTATAAAGCTGTTAAAAAGCAAACAAATGTCTCCATCTGCAGACGGTGTTGTTCCACTGCATCTGTTGCCTTACGAATCTGAGCTGGGGGACAGTGTAACGCTGAAGAGCCTCGTCATGTACGTGTTTGACATGGACAAGAGACCCTCCGTACCTAAACACTGGGAACGGCTACCACAGGTATTCTTACGCGGATGCTTCTTACTTTGGACATGTGGTTTTCGAGTTGGCTTAGCACCAGTCATGAGCTTTATTTGTCACTTACCAAATGTATACAACTTTCAGGGATCTGAGCTGCAGGAGCTCCTGTCAGATTGTTGGGACTTCGACCCGGACGCCCGGCTGACAGCTCAGTGCGTCGTAGACAGACTGGTCTCTCTTCGGTCTTGTGTGTCTCCATGATTTTTTTTCCCCCTCAGATTGACTTGCTTTAGTCTACATATCAAGCGTTTGCACTGTTCTCTTTGTGTCAATACTTTTCAATCAGGTTGAACTATATGGGTAAACCCATTGACTTGAATGCTTTATTTCTGTTTGATACTTACAACTTAATAATAAATATATATAATGTATAATAATATATAATTAATTTTAATCCGGGTACATTATAGAAAAATTTAAAAGCATGTTCACTATGTCATAATGCCAATGAATGTTTTTAAAAGGGAAATGTTGTTCCTTAAATCTCAGCCGTAGGTTAGTTTGTTTGTATTGTGTGCCTTATCTTATGTTACTATGGTATATCATTTTGGTTTTGTATTTAAATAATAACAAATGAAGAAATAGGCCTTTCTCACAGCGTACATATTTCTATTTTGATAGCAGAAAAACCGTTAGAGCTAATATTGTCAATGACGGATCAGTTACATTAGCATTGCATCTGGTACATTGATTGGTTTGGTTATGAACCTGAACTTAAAGTAAATATGAGTTATCCTTGGCAGCTTATTTGTTTGTTGTTTTGTTGTTAAGATTAAATAATTAAAGCAAGAGAAAACGATGTGTTGTAAGAGTTTGTGTGGATCCATGATGTAATGTATGTGTCCAATGGAATATGATTCATAGGTGTTTAACAATGATTTCAAGTCAGGTGCGTGTTTGTGGCTCCTCCCTTTTTAATTTGTCATGTCCACTGTCTTTTGTACCATGGAAACTAGTGACAGCATTTCGAGGTGTGTGTGTGTGTGTGTGTGTGTGTATAAACCTCCCTGACTCATTTATCTCACTATATTTGGCAGTTAACATCTTCATTCATGTCATGTTCACTGTATTTTGTACCATAGAAACTGGTAGCTCAGCTTAACCACAGTATTGTTTCCATTACGGAAACAATGTAACAGCATTTCACAAAGGGGGCGTGGCTTCCGGATGCATCTTCTCGCTGCTGGCGCTCAGTTAAATGCGGAAGACAAACACGGACGGTGCTGGTGCTGAATCCCGGACGAACTTCCTCAAACCCGAGACAAGTTTCTAAAGGTAAGTCTGAATCTGGACGCTGTGAAATATTGATTGTAAGTAACGTGTTCGGAAACAAAACAAATGTCACATGGTTTAGACATATGTTTGTTATTTTTTGTCATATCATACCTGTAGAAACCACATTAACAGGTGGTTGTTGACATGGACACGATGTTGTGACGTCAGGACCCGTCATAAGTGTCTGAAACTTACTTTATCTGAGCCAAAAGTATATTTTGTGATTCGAGTATTTTGTTAAATTTATTACAAAAGGTGTGAAAGTTTTTTTTAAGCAAAGTTCATAACCTACAGTAGACCTTAACTTGTTTATCGGAGCACCTACAGCTAGAGCTAATGTAGTCCAATAAAATAACCTATTGCCTTTATCCAATGGTGGGAAAGCTTATATATATACACACACATATATATATATATATATACACACACACACAGTTTATCAAGATTACAAAATGTTAGTAATCTGTTAGTTAAAGTTATTCTAATTCTTACTAAGTAAAAGTTTTATCAGCAAAATGTAGTTAAAGTATCATAAGTAAAAGTACTCAGCACAATTACTCTTTTACCGTGTTACATTATTAAATGATGTTGTTGTGTAAGCAGCATTTTAATCTTACACCTGTTACTACTGTAATGTTACACTAAATTATTTGAGTAAATGCTTTTACATCCTTAATAAAATGTGGTTTCTTGCAGGAGATGTAATTTTGCTCCATTTAATTTCTCATTGTTTTCCCAGGTTTCCTAAAGTTTCAGGTTCAAAAACATAACCATGTGGCCAAATCAAGGTAAGATATCTCACAGAACCAGGATATAATTAGAACTTTTTTATGATTTGTTTTATACCCATTTTATAATATGGATGTTCTGAGGAATAAGGGGTTTGTGCGGTTTTATGTTTATCAGGACCTTTCCCTCCAATGGGACCATCAAACCCTGCCTACCCTCCTGGCTACAACCCTGCGTACCCTGCTGGACCTTCTCCAGGAGTCTTCCCCCAGACTACGAACCCAGTGCACCCACCACCCTACCAATACCCAGTTGGCCTGAGCCCAGCTGTGGCACCAAATGTACATCCAGGGGTGATGCCGTATGGAGCTCCAGGACTTCATCCTTATCCTATGGCTCCAGGTGGATATCCAGCTGTCCCTCCTGCAGGTGTTCACCCATGTGCATACCCACACTCTCCAAAATGGGGTCACCACAACGGCCACCACAATGGCCACCATAAGGGCCACCACAATGGTCACCACAAAGGCCACCACAACTGCCACCACAACGGTTATTATCATGGAGGGATGAATCCCATGCCTGGAGCATTAACTGGAGGATTAACAGGAATGGTGATGGGGGTGGTTGGACACAAAGCCCAGAAAAAGATGATGAAGAAGATGAAGAAAGCAAACAAGTGGCACAAGCACGGGCACTACAAATGTGGCAAGGTGAGACTGGGTGTAAAGGTTTAAACAGCCCCTCCTGCAGGTGAAAAGAGGATTTAACTCGGACCTGTTAGGCCCTTCAGCTTCAGGCCTCCAAATTTTCATTTCATTATTATCATCAAGATTAAGGAATACAGCAGTCCGCAGTGTGTCTCTATGATCCTTTGGCTCTTCTGTGACCACATGCTGCTTCTCAATTTGATCATGAAGGTGACACTACTCTGTAGAATATACACTTCAGGGAAAGTATATAGAATTGTATACAATAGTATATAGTTTAGAGAACATTTTAGATCCTAGACAAAAATGGCTGGAAAAAGGATGGAACTGAGAGAAAAGATGAGATGCATTTTTATCATTTTGTTATCAAGGGATAAGCCATTCCCCCTCCCTGTACCCACTCAGAGTGCCTACTGGATAAAGCAGTCAGGTTTCAGAAAGGTCAGACCTCTGCTGGACACCACAAGTTTCACTCGTCTAAAACTCAAAGTGTAGCCAAGCAAAAATCGTATTAATAAATGTAAAGCACCTGTTTCAGGACCAGACTTGCAGAATCAGTTGACTGTAGTTGAACCTGATCAGTGACAGTTACCTGGGTGGGAGAGGCTGAAAAATCACATTTCATGACCACATGTTGACACACTATGCAAGCACATACATTAGTGTTGATTCTTTAAATAGCAACCCAAAGCACTTGTACCATAACACTGAGCACAAAGCGAGTTGTCTGAAAACATTGTTTCTATCAGATGTCACTTTTTTTTCAGGGAAAGCATTTATTCCATTTGACCATCTCATGACTCGTAAAACACCATCTATTTTCTGGATCATGGGTGGTTACTCCAAGCCTCCTACCTAGGCGATCAAGATTTTATTTTTGCAATTGTGAAATTCATCTTCAACGAAGTTGAATAGATTTCTCTCTTTTTCTCCACAGTCCAGCAGCAGTAGCAGTGACTCAGACTGAGGCTAACAGTTCAAGACATGGCTCTCACAGGAATGCTGCTTTACAATCATGAACACACACGGGTCACTCTTATCACTTTTTACAGGATTTCTGGAAAGATAAAGTATTTTATCATATCTAGTATGGGCAATTTATGACATTAGAACTGTATTTAATTTTTTATATTTTTTGTGATGCTTATGTCAAACATTCTGTAGTATAAATACATACACTAGTGTGCAAACATTACATTGTGAGAAAATGAAAAAAAAAAAAAATATATATGGGTTTTTAGATAAACCAAGAGTTTGAGATGATACAGGTTTGGATTTTTATTTTCCTACTTTCACTGAAGACATTTTGATCTTTCGTTTGTGATCACTCTGTTACGTCTGCATTACACCTGTTACATTGATTTGTATGGTTATGTAGCTGAACCTAAACTAAGCAACGTCTATGTTGTGCAATACGGCGTGCATTTGGTCATGTCACAGTAAGAAAAGCAAAGGTGTAAATAATAAAATTATATATTTCACTAAGCTACTTCAGTTTCGTGGGTCCTGGTATTGTTCGTGCTGGCTCACTGTCACACGATTATGCAACATTCTTAACTTGATCAGCTTCAATAACTATTATCTTTACTATACGTCTTAGTAACAGCTGTGCCTCTCCTACTGTGAAACTGTCTGCTGTCAGAAAGGCTTTTACCTGAACCTGTGACCTGAGCCCAGTCAATGACACATCTACACTGAATGCAGCCGTCGACATTGTGAATTGCAGCAGTGCTTTTCACAGTGGTGACTGTCATGTCTAAATGCTTGTATTGGTTTTTATTTAATAATTAAAAAACTGTGCACATTTATTGGTTTTATTATGTAGCTGAATCTAAATAAACAACGTTTTACTGCTAATCTATGATGAAATGGATGTGTGTGTGTGAGTATTCATGGGTGTTGGCAATGATTTCAAGGTGTGTGTGTGTGTGTGTGTGTGTGAGTGCGTGCGTGAGAGTATGTGTGTGTGTGTGTGTGTGTGTGTATGTGTGTGAGTGAGTGAGTGTGTGTGTGTGTTTGTGGCTCCTCCCTTTAATTTGTCATGTTCACTGTCGTTTGTACCATAGAAACTAGTTACAGTTTCTCAAGTTGTGTACGCGTGTGTGTTTGTGTGTGTGCACGCGCGTGTGGACAAGCCTTCCTTCATCTCATTGTGTTTGGGAGTGCACATCATCATGTCACGTCATGTCCACTTGTCCTTTGTACCACAGAAACTAGTAGCTCCGCTTCTATTGTTTCCACTACGGAAATAATGTACGTAACCTTTAACAAAGGGGGCGTGGCCTCCCGCTGCATCTTCACGCTGCTGCCGCGCAGCTCAATGCGGAAGACAAACACGGGCGGAGCTGGATTCCTGACGAACTTCTCTAATCCCGAGACGAGTTTCTAAAGGTAAGTCTGCATCTAGAGACGTGGAGAAACGGCGATCATTGTTGACGTGTGTGGATCAAAACAGCCCGACACTGCAACTGTCGCGTGATTAAGACATATATGTGTCATTTCTGTCATATCATACTTTATAATTCAGGGTTAAATGGAGAAAGTGTTGTGAAATGTCAGGTGGTTGTTGACAGACCACAGTTTAGAAACGGTCTTATCACGTCACAGCCTGTTATGAATGGATATAATCTGAGCCAGAAGTATATTTTGTAATTTGAGTAGGTTGTTAGTTGTAATAAAGATTTAAGATCATAACCAACAGTAGACCTTCACCTATTTACAGGTGCACCTAAAGCTAATGTATTCTAATACAATAACGTGGAAGAAGCATCCTGCTCTTTAACTGTAGTAAACAATTGACAGACGATTAAGCTGAAATACTCTGTTACAAGTTAAAGTTATTCCAACTCCTATCAAGTATTGTCAGCACAATGCAGTCAAAATATAAAAAAGTAAGAGGTACTCATTATTCAGCGGAACTACCCTTTTTCAGGGTTACATTATTAAATTATGTTATTGGATTACAGTTAATGATACAATACTAAGGTACACTAAGTGGAACAAAGCTAATATTGACTACTTTTTGGTAGTTGACTGATAACTGACCAAGATAATCAGTGAGGAAAATAATTATTAACTCAAGCCCTAACTTACTGTAAAATACAATTTATATAAAGAATGAGTTAAATGTTTTGTGTTTTAGTTGAATGTTTGTTTATGCAGCACATTGCAGATATGTATAACAACCAGATGTGGTAGCAAATATAAAATCTCAGATAAGCAACCACAGGTATGCTTTGTGTGGAAAAAATGGGTTTTGACTCGATTGATTTGGATTGAACCCAGACATTAAATTATATGATAAGACACACCATAGTTTGCTATTTAAATCCCATTTTTACACTTCACCAATTTTTATTTTTAATATCCTTAAAAAATATATATATTTGTGATTGTAGGTACCAAAACCCAATCCCAATATAGTTTTACATCTCATCTCTCCTCTCTTATGCTTTACTCTGGAGCGCTACCAAGAATAGATCAGGTCAGGTAGGTTGACTGTTTTCTGAGTGATGGACAGACATGCACAGGTGATGGATTGTAGCCTTTTGCTGTAGCTTGGTAAAACCCCCAGGTAAATGCATATGGAAATGGTCAGTTAGTGCTGTTGTAATTTTACAAAATATTCATTACATTTAATTTCTCAGTGTTTCCTGGGGTTTCCTCCCAGAGTGTCTGACCTGTCAAGTTAAAAACAAACGACCATGTGGCCAAATCAAGGTAAGATATCTCACATAATTAGCATATACCTATCATATTTTATGATTTGTTTTATACCCGTTTTATAATTTAAGTGTTCTGAGGGTTAAGCTGTGTGTGTGCTCTTATGTTTATCAGGACCTCAACCTCCCATGGGCCCGCCAAACCCTGCCTACCCTCCTGGCTACAACCCTGCGTACCCTGCCGGACCCTCTCCAGGACTTTTTCCTCAACCTACAAACCCAGGGTTCCCACCTTGCCAATATCCAGCTGGTCATAACCCAGCTATGGTGCCGAATGCACATCCAGGGGCGATGCCTTATGGAGCTCCAGGACTTCATCCTTATCCTATGGCTCCAGGTGGATATCCAGCAGTCCATCCTGCAGGTGTTCACCCTGGTCCATACCCACACTCTCCAAAAGGGGGTCACCACAAAGGCCACGACAAAGGCCACGACAAAGGCCACCACAAAGGCCACGACAAAGGTCATCATCATGGAGGGATGAATCCCATGGCTGGAGGAATGGGAATGGGAATGGGAATGGGAATGGGGGCAGTTGGCCAGAAAGCCCACAAAAAGAATAAGAAGATGAAGAAAGCACATAAAGTGCCCAAGCATGGGCACCACAAACACGGCAAGGTGAGATTGGGTTTAAAGGTTTACAATGGCCACTCCTGCAGGTGAAGCATTGATGATGCAATGCGTGCAAAGTGCAGCTCAACTATTGAAACTCTGTACTTTGGGAATTAACATGATTTACATGCTACTGGAAAGGGGGAGGCTGTGCTCAGGAGAGCGAGTCTTCCACTAATCAGAAGGTCGGTGGTTAGATCCCAAGTTCTTCCAGCTGTTGTGTGTCCTTGACGGCTGTGCCAGCAGTGTGTGTTAAGAGGATGTGTGATAGAAAAGCGCCATATACAGAAGCACTGGAAATATTTGAATGAGACTCGTAGTTTAAAGTGCTTTGAGTGGTCGTTTAAACTAGAAAAGTGCGGTAAAAGAATTTTTTCCATTTTTAAAATGCAGCTTAGATGTAGTTAAACATGTGTAATTCTTCTCTTTTTTTCTCTACAGTCTTCCAGCAGCAGCAGCAGCAGCAGCAGCAGCAGCAGTAGCAGTGACTAAGGCCAACATTCAAGACAAGGCTTTTGCAGAAATGCTGCTTTACAAAAGGACGGCCTCACTATTAATCATAAACACACAAAAGTCATAATTATTACTTTTAACAGGATTTCTGGGAAAGTGCAGTGTATTATCATATCCAGTACGTGCTATTTATAACAATAGAAATGTAAGCATAGGAATTGAGCATCTCCACAGGCCTGATCTGTATTGATGTTTCACTATGGCATGAATCTTTCTCTTTTTTTCTGTATAAAATATTCTGTAGTTATGGTGAAAGACTATTGTGGAAACATATTGAATAATCTAAAGAGTGCTTGCAGCAATGTGCCAAGAACTTTATTAATTTATAGTATAATGATTTTTGCGAAATTTTCTTTCTTAAATCAAGAGGGGGAGATGATACAGGTTTGAATGCCTTTATATAGGCCTGGCTGATTCTTTGTTGTTTTTTTGTTATTTGTGTCATGTGCATGACAGCAGAAATAACTTTGTATTATAACTGTAATCGTACCTGTCAATTAACCCTGCCAAATAAACGGATGTAAATGAAAAGTCTCAGATGCGTGTGTGTTCCCCAAGATAGTCAATAACTATAGTTATACATAGTTGGAACAGTTGCAATACACTTTTCGCCCACTAGTGGCCCTACACATGTATTGTATTTTATTGAAGTTTGTAATTATGAACATCTTAGAAACTCTTGTTACATGTATACGTCCATTTGAAAATTAATGTTTGAATTCAAGTAAAAAAAAGAGAGGCCTTTTTTAAAATTTTTATTTTCATAGCAGATGCTTGCTGTGTTAAATCACTCCGTCCATGTTTGAAATGAACGATATGACTCTTCTTGACACATCGTAGCACAATATAACTATAACTTTATTTTATTTTTTTGAAGGACGTGATTTCGGAGCGTCCTCGGGTCGGGGGGGGGGAGGAGGAGGAGGAGGAGGAGGGAGGGTGAGAGGTGAAAGTTCAGAGGTGATCATCGTGTTGTCTTTGTGTGAAGGAGTGGAGCGGCTCGGTCTCACATCACTCTTCCCTCTTCCCCGACTCCTCTCTCAACTCTCCCCCGGGTGTCTTACCCTCCCGAACCTCTCCCCTTCCACCCTCCCCCCTGGTCACCCACCAGCGCAGGAATCAGGTGAGTTCACATTCGGATGTTTGCCGTTTTTCAAATATACACACACACACATATATATATATATAAATATATCTGTTGTTATGATCAAGAAGTAGCGGAAAGAGAAATCGCGCCCAGCGGCTAGCGGCGGCTGCGCCCGGCGTGCTAACAAGGCCGCACGGCGATGAGCACGCAGTCTCGGCCACGGGGACGCGGGGGACGACGGAAGTTTGATTTCCACACCGCCTCCGATAACCTTCGCCCGCCGATTAGCACTTGTGCCGCATCCAGAAGAGGACACCGCCACCGCGCCACGGAGGGGGGCCCGCGTTCAACCGGCTGTTATCCACGGCGAGTTGTGAAACCACGTAGCTAGCTTAGCGAAGTAGCGCACGCATGCTCCATTCATTCCCCGCCCCCCCCCCCCCTCCGCCCCGCAACACGGTTAGCAACCGAACATGCTAGGCGGCTAACAGACTTCACAACGAGCGGCAAATAGTTAAATGGACTCGCTTCTAACTGGAGAAACAAGCAGCGTGGTCGGCGACCGGCGTGTCCGCGCAACGCCGCACTTGACTGTGAGTTAGTGTGTTTGTTTTTAACGCAATTCACCTCCGACTAATGGTAACGAGGAGCTGATGTGTCCACATGTTTTGTTGATGAACTTGATTCATTGCTAGCGAAGCAGGCGTCGGTTAGCTCTGCGACCATATGGGGGTTTTTTTTTAAGCCCGCATCGATTTGGATTCGGCGCCTGTTCACCAGTTTGTGGTCGGGTCGTGTTGGGGCTCGGAGCAACATTCAGCATTGTTTGAAAACAAACACGCAGCCGAACCAGCAGCACGTAGTCGGCACGACGGCAGCGAGTCTCTCCTCGGCCCTTTTTTGAAGTCCGCTTCATCGTAGTACGCATCCGTTTTTGGTTTTTTTTTAAATCGGCATCGACGCTAGCATGGAGAGGCTGTGCCACGGGGCTATCGTAGGTTTTGATATTCAAGAGGTTCATATTTGTATGCGAACTTTGTCCTATGGCGAACCGACAGACGTGTATCACACGATGGAAATATTGTACATTTTGCCATCCAACTTTCCATATTTCGCCAGAGGAATACGTCCTTTTGAAAACGTACAGTGTGGCTGAACCGAATGATGCCACGTTATTAGTATATTAGTGACCGTCCAATAGACGATGGGTCGAGTGAAGCAATATCTGTTTGCTCAATAATTAGGAAAACCATGTAATTGCCAGTTGTTGGATGTACTATGAAACTCATCATGGGTTCTGACGATCTGCTACAGAACCAAACCTCCAGTGTTAACTTTGTGTACCGTGTGTACGTCAGTGCTAACAGACCACTTTCATTCATGAGGTTTTTTATTTTCTACTCAACCACAAATTCAGTCTTGTCACACAATCACCCCTGGAATATAATACCTTGTCCTCTTTTTGTCTGCATGTCCCCTGCAGATCCATCTCGGTGACCAACGACCCCAGTTCCAATAGGACAGATAGGTTGCAGTTATGGACTCCGGTGTGATTGAAGGAGGGCTCAATGTCACCCTTACCATTCGGCTGCTCATGCACGGCAAGGTGAGGTCACATATCAGCTGCCTGTGTCTGCACTCTTAATAGCTTATGGCATTATATTTATGGAAATGACATCCTCTGCGGTTGTTAAAGGGCAGGGACTTGGTGTGATGAGTAAGGGTAATGATATGGTGGTGGGATCCTGTATCTTGAAGCAAGGGGGAATATGGGCTCAAACTCCGACCCTGGCACACGTCAGCTCATACTGCCATCAAACTAAAGCTAGCTCTGCTAGCATCCCAAACAAGCCTAGGCTCTTGGCTATGAGTAAGCGGCCTACAGACACGGATACTGTGCACTCTTGGCTACATCCTGACTTGCACATTGTCATCTTAAAAGTGTGCGGGATTAGACGGCTGCACAGACTGCCTGTGATGGAGACCATGGGAACGCTTGAATGATCAGGCACTGCCACAATCTATCAAACATAATCTAGTTCTGAACAGCAGATGATCAGTGGAAGCATCTTGAATTATTATAACGTATTACAACTCATATTCATAACCACCGAGGGGTTTCTAAAAGAGGTGCACTTGTGGGAAACTATAGTTTTATTCATAGAAGATTTTTCATGGCCTAATAAACTGGGTAACCCATAGCGGTTTGATGTAACTGCTAGTAAAAAGTGACTGATGTGAAAAGTGGATTCATCAGCCAACAGAATGTTTTCTCTTTTTCCTGTTTTAGGAAGTTGGAAGTATTATTGGAAAGGTAAGCTGATGCTTGATATAATTGAATTTTTGATATCCCATCATATTACATAATCTGTGTGGTTTCCAGTGACAATTAATCCGACTTTGGTGTGGTCCTCTGCTAATAGAAAGGTGAATCAGTGAAGAAGATGAGAGAAGAGGTGAGTTTTTTTTTTCTCTTACTGTCCTTCACCATAGCTATGGTAAAGTACAATTTACTGTAATGTTATGCATAACAAGATGCCACAATTTTCAGATTTCCAGTATCACTTTTTTCAATTCCTTTGCTTCTCTTTTTGTGTGTAGAGTGGAGCTCGCATCAACATCTCTGAGGGAAATTGTCCTGAGAGGATCATTACATTGGCGGGTCCAACCACGGCCATCTTTAAAGCATTCTCTATGATCATTGAAAAGCTGGAAGAGGTAGGTCACAATTTAAACTGACAAATAAATCCACAGGTCTACAGTAACACTAACCTGACTAACCCATGTCTCCATATTTTTGCCAGGACATAAGCAGCTCAATGACAAACAGCACAGCTACCAGCAAGCCCCCAGTCACCCTACGCATTGTGGTGCCTGCTAGCCAATGTGGCTCCCTCATCGGGAAAGGTGGCTGCAAAATCAAGGAAATTCGAGAGGTATGCGGAAAGAAGAGTATGTAATACAAAACCTATAAATCAAAAACACGTGAGCTCCAATCCCCTCAGCATTGACTGACCGTCCCGTCACCTTTCTACGTGTGCAATTTTTTACGTACATGAAATGCTGATTATGCACAGCAGGCTTTGAATTCTCCCCTAATTTCCCGTCATTTGTTTGCTTCAGTCAACCGGCGCTCAGGTACAAGTGGCAGGAGACATGCTCCCCAACTCGACGGAGCGTGCAATCACCATCGCTGGCACTCCCCAGTCGATAATTGAGTGTGTGAAGCAGATCTGTGTGGTCATGCTTGAGGTAAGTGGACTTATGAAAGCAATGAAGCAAATGAAGTGGCAGCTGTTGAACTGTAAAATAGTGTGATCCCTGGGCTTTTGGCTCCTTGGTGTGGGTTTGGATCAGGCATTTCTGGCCCGGATGCTGTAGTGTTTTTAAGATATTATTTACTTTCTATATATTACCCTCTAAAAATATTACAGGAAATTGTCTTTATAAGTTAATTTCCCACAAGCAAAGCTGTTAAGCGGTGACAATACTGTAATTGCTTTACACAATGCAGCTGTCTTGTATAGGAAAATATAAGAATCAGTTTGAGACAGTTAATCAGGGGAGGAATAAAAAACTAAACCAAGACCTCCCCAGTATGGACTTAAAGATCGTTTTAAAACTTTCAAGTTGCTGCACTTCTTACTTTAATTGTAAAACTACCAGTTCAAGTAATAATATACAATTTTTCCAGTTTTAAAAACCAGCAATTGTACCGTTTGTTGACATGGACTTTAATGTAATGACACATGCTTTTGTCTCCTGTGCAGTCTCCCCCTAAGGGGGTCACTATCCCCTACCGACCCAAGCCTTCAGGATCGCCCGTCATCTTTGCAGGCGGACAGGTATATATATATACAACACTTGAGAGGGACATGCGGCATCCCACCTGTTTATTCATGATGTTTTGCCACAGAGCGTGTGATGCACATTTCTGCCGAATGTTACATGACTGGAAATCTTAAAAGGCTCTGAATATACCTGACTTAGGAAGATAAAAATCTCACGAAAAATTTAGTCTTGATACTCCTATCTGATGAGTGCATAATGGTCAGTTAGAAGAGTAGCTGGCGATGGTATATAAGTTTAGAGAACAGATCCAACCAAAACGTATGGAAAAAAATTGTCCAGATTTCTTTTTAATTGTTTTGAACACTAGGTTTCAAAAGTGAGGCCTCCCTTTTCCTGCCATTGTTGTTCTGATGCAAAATGCTTTCTGGTGCTTGTATCTATTGTCTTTTATCTTACTAAATAGCTTCTTTTTTAAAAAATTATTATCATTATTTAGAGAGAAAAAAACTCCTTAATTCTACTGCATGTCTCTTTGGACAAGACATACTTGTTGATATTCTTAAATTGCTTTTTATTTATTTATTTTTTGTCAAACGGCTATGCTGAGTTGGAGTCTTAAAGCGAGAGTTATATATTAGGAGGATGTAGCTGTGAGGCCTATGAAAGCTTTGTTTTCATGTGTTTCAGGCATATGCTGTACAAGGACAGCACGCGATTCCACAGCCAGATGTAAGTGCAGTAGACATCTTTACATGACCCCCCACATCACTCCCACCCATAATTAAAACTATCCTCTTCAAAAATGTACCCCTGCCCACACCTTTGTTTTTACAGCCTGTAACTGTAGATGCACGTGCCCCCTGTTTTTATTTTATCTCGCCTGCCTTTAATCTACTATTTTCAGACTTTGATTATTTTTATAACCGTTAAGAGAGCAGCACTGTTAGCACTTCATGTGTGTACAGCTCGTCAGTTGACTGGCAGTCAGTCGTTAATTAATCTGACATTTGTTGTTTTGTGTTTGTCCAGACTCTCCACTGTTCCAAGAATAATAATCTGTTCCTGCAGCTCACTCTTTTCTGTTTTCCCCTTTTGTTCGGTCTTGTTTTACATGTTTCTCTCCTTAGTCTTTCCCAAATAAACATGTTGTCCCCCCCTCCTTTATTAATCCTTCATTTTTAATTTGTGCTCTGCCTACTTCTCTCTTCGCTCAGTTATTCTTCTGTTTTAATGGGCTGTAGACGTCCCCTCAGGACTAACGGTTGTGTTAAACCACATATTATTACTCTTACCTGTCACTGAATATATTGAGATACTGAGTAGGGAAGTGTCAGGCAGATATAACATATTTAATAAGAAATTGGATACAGTTAAGTAAGATTTTATCCCGTAATTAGTTTGTCGTTGTGTAGGGCAGTTTTGGTTTATTAAAACTAAAATCTGTTCTTTAAAGAGACACAGAGCTCAAGTCTGTCTTAAAAATCGTCCCTTCCAGCTGTAGTGGTGATAACTGGTACAGTGTGAAGCCAAGTTAATACTTTCTCAGGTCAAGTTTGGGTCATTTTATTGGTGTTGGTTAGGAAATCCCCTCCCTTCTGTATTGTGACACTCCCCTGACCCTGAAGACAGTGAGAAAGCATTATCAAGAGATGCAGCCGGCACTTGTGAGGAGAAACTAACGTGGTACCCAAAATAGACAGTCATAAAACAGACTGCTCGTCAGACGCCAGTGATCCCAGTAGAGATATTTTTAAGGGTTAGAAATCTTTCTTCACACAACTATATGAACTTATATGCTTGTGTGAAATGTTTGTGTTTTCCTTTTTGGAGGTCTTCTGTGTAGCTGTTTGTACTGACTGTGATTTTTGTTTTTTGTTCTGTTCTTCCCTCTTCCTGTGTTTTCTGTTTCCTCCATTTCTCTCCCTGTCCTCCTCTCTTACTCTCACAGTCTTCCTCTGCTGCTATCTCTCCACAGCTCACCAAGCTACACCAGCTGGCTATGCAGCAGAGCCCCTTCCCCATCGCACCAAGCAACCAGGGATTCACTGGTATGCAATGCGACGTGGCCGTCGAAGTGGCAATTTACTAACTCGTTTTTTGTACAGGAGCACTTATATCATATTGGTTTTCTCAGACACATTTGAAAAAATAAAAGACATTGTTATTGACTTGAGTACTTAAATATTGATCATTAATCATTTGAGTGTAAACCTCATTGAAATACATTGAATATTGGGTGCCCCATGTGTTGATAAACAATGCAGTTTCATGTTAATTTTGCGTGTTGTGTTCACTGTAATTCAGTGCATTGCAAACTGCAAACCCTTACCTGAGGAATCAAAAGTTTTTCAATTCTCCGGTCGGAGTTTGGTGCTCCTTCCGACAATGTTAACCTCAAAACTTTCTGAATTATTTGCTAATCACATGATCTTATGTTCTGTCATCCAAGGTGCTGCACATGTTGACAGATTGTTATTTAATCGTTGTCTTGTGCAATTTTTCAGGGATAGATGCTTCTGCCCAAACCAGTTCCCATGAGATGACCATTCCAAATGATGTAAGTGCAAAATTCTTCCTCCATCGCTGTTGAACAGCTAAAAGTTGAGGCATGTTGTATCATCCACTTATTTCAATAAATCTAGTATTTTAATTTGAACCATGCTGTATCACTGGTGGTTTAAAACCACAAAAAAAGTCAATACATGAAGTGTATGGCCAGCTCTAATGAATACAATCCTTTTATTTAAGTCAATTCCACTTTACCAACTTTACTTGATGCGTGTCGATTGGGTCATTCAGGGTCTGTTGAACTCTGCTGCCACTTAACTTTGCCGCTCTTCCTCCGCTGTAGCTTATTGGGTGCATCATCGGCCGCCAAGGATCCAAGATCAATGAGATCAGGCAAATGTCAGGCGCCCAGATCAAGATTGCAAATCCAGTGGACGGATCGACCGACCGCCAGGTCACCATCACAGGCTCACCTGCCAGCATCAGTCTGGCGGAGTACCTAATCAACGCCAGGTGAGATACTCGGTTATACAGTCAGGTGATTCACTTGGTCATTCACGAGGCCAAACAGTCCTTCACACGAGTGTCTAGTTCTTATAGTCCAAATGTAACCTAAATTATTTATTTGTCATGAACCATGGTTGATTAAAGAAAGGAAGGTGGGAAAAAAACCTGGATCGTCCCCAATATGTACCCGTGCTAAGATTTGTGCTCTTCCCTGGCCCCATCCACCAAATTTGTCTTCTTTTTGCAATTTTGGTCCCGCTGTTCTGCCCCATGCTTCTGTTTCTGTTTCTCTTCATAGTCTTTCAATTTCTCTTTGTCTCAATCCTACAATAATCTACATGTTAACGTGCCGAAAATCATGTGCAAATTACGTAATTGGCCTAGCTGCTACTTTTTCTAGTTTGTGATATTTGTGCAAACTGTTAATTTCCCTTTTCTACCTTTTAACTTTTCTCCACATTGATCCATGACAAGAGATGCTTTTTTTCTCTCTCTCTCCCCCTCTTTGATTTTCTTTGAAAGCTATACATTTATTTCTAATGAAGCTTCTTGTCCTGTGTTTTTGGTCCCATCCCTGAGTGATTCCTCCACACCGCACCACTTCTCCTACCTGTAACCCCCCCCTCCCACCCCGACCCATTGCTCACCAGCCTGCCCTGTGACCCATCCCGACTGTGTTGTCCCTCTCTCCTTGTCTCTCTTTCTACAGTGTAGAGTCCTCTAAACCTCCTCCCTCCTCCTCCTCCAACCCCGAACAGACCAGCCTGTGCCCTCCCTCCACCTCTACTACTGCTACCACTTCTACTACTACTACTACCACCACCTCCTCTGCTGCACCCTCCTCCTTCTCTTCCTCCTCCTCCTCTTCCTCCTGTGTGGTGCCCCCCTCAGCCTCCATCCCACTGTCCTTGTTGGCTCCAGGGCCGCCTCCTCCCTCCTCTTCCTCCTCCTCCTCCTCCTCCACTGATTCCCTGCTCCCCAGCTCTCCTGCCTGTGTGTCGAGTCTCCTCAGTCTCAAGCCCCTCCCTCTCCTGGCCCTCCATGTTGTCAGCGGGGCCAGTAACTCCGCACACCCAATCCCCACTGAGCCAAAAATCGCCCCAGAGCTCAGCTCCAAGTCTAAACGGCGAAGGCTCTCACCTTACTAACGAAGGAAACATATGTCATCTACTACTCACGTACTGACAATGCTCGTTGTTGTCCGTACCTGCACTTGCTTTTGTATCTGGCCGTGCCA
This sequence comes from Scophthalmus maximus, assembly GCF_022379125.1. Classification (NCBI taxonomy): domain Eukaryota; kingdom Metazoa; phylum Chordata; class Actinopteri; order Pleuronectiformes; family Scophthalmidae; genus Scophthalmus; species Scophthalmus maximus. The sequence continues at coordinate 9,409,204 of NC_061520.1, forward strand.
CGCCATGCTTACAACAGAAAACTAATGCACACAAACAAGTGATACACAGCCAGAAATGGTGGTTGCTGCCATATTTATAAAATAGATATCTGTAGCTTGATTTGGCCTGTCTCTTAAAGGAATGACATGTTGAGTGCATTATATTTTTAAATGACTTTGAACTTAGCATGGACGGTGAATGATTTCACTGATTTACTGAAGCATTTCTCTCTCTTGTGTAAGCTCTGCTCAGGTAGCGGCTCTTTAAGATGTCAAATTGTATTTATGGGTATAGTTTCTCTTGTAGTGTATTTTAAGTGACTAATGTAAGCTGTTAAAATTGAAAAGTATCTGTAATCACTTTTTTTCTTCTCACGTAAAAAAGCTATTGTGATTTCAACTCCAACTAAATCTGCCCCTCAGGTATCAAAGGCACCGAGTCATCCTTTGAGATTGTGTTGTCGATATGAAATACACCAATTAGCTTTGGCTAAAAGGAGAAGTTTGACATTTTGTGAAATGTCTTTTCTTGCTTGGAAGAAAATAAGTGTCTTTTTTAATGTCTATACAATAAGTATGTAGCTGGAGCTAGAAGGCTGTATGTGAGAAGGCAAACGTCCGCAGATGTTGCAGCGAATGTTTTCCGGAACCTTGCCTGCTAGACCCCCTAGTAAAATTTTAGGAAAATGTCAGAGTGAGCCCATGTGAGAATATAGCAGTTTAATCTCCGCAAGATTCACGGCGTGCGAGTTGGCGCTTTACCCAGTCTCAACCCCTCGCCTGAAAGTTCAGGGAAATTTCCCTGCTGTTGTGAACACGTCTGACTCGGGCAATCTCCTGCAGCGTTGTTCATACGTGAAAAAAAGAAATGTCCATAAAATTGGGTGCAGACATTTTCTGGAGTTTGCCTTTTTCATTCATGTTGGTAAACAGGGATTGGCAACAGGAACCCGCAAACTGGACGCAGAATGATCTTTTTCTATATCTGAGCATAAATGTCAAAGCTGCAAATCCAGCTGATCTCCCTATACAGAATTTTATTATAACAATGTAATGTACAGTTGATATTTATCCTGTCTGTCTGATTGCATGCCTTATTCTCTCTCCCTCCCTGGTCTCTGGATGTCTCTCTGTCTGTCTCTCCAGGCTTTCCTCTGAGGCCACAGGACTGGCGGCCAACTGATAAGACACTGCATCTGCACTAAATCTCACTTTTATATCATCGGCCCCCATAAAGCAGTCAATGCAACTATCCAACTTGAGAGTTTATATATTATACTGCCCCTTCCTCATTTGAAATCATGTCAACTGCCACCGATTTGATCCGCTGAAGTCATTATTTATTTTCCTTTTCGGTTTTAGTCAAAAGAAGCAAAAAATTAGGTTTTTAATTCCCCTTTTTGAGTGGAGTTGGAGGTTTTAATGATTTCTTATTAGACTTTTTATTTTTTATTTTTTTCCTGGGATGGATCCTCACACTCTTCTTTCTTTGCCACCACAGAGGAGTAGAGTTGTAAAACTCTGAATAGGCATATAGATTTAGTTCTGTACAGTGAGTTTTTTTTCTTTTAAAAGGAAAAAACTTAAAAGGAAAAATAAACATAAGTATCAAAATAAGAGTAGAGTGACTGTTTTATTCCGTTTATATACGCCCCCCCCCACACACACACACATACACACACCTTACCTTTTTCTCACCCAGTTCCACAAGTCGGTCTCATCTCATGGCCACGCTCACTTGCTTTGAATATACACTGCATTCTCCCCCTTTATCACCTTTTTCAATTGAAGTGCTTGTAACATGGGTTATGCTCGTGTCACTACGTAGCCGTACACGCACTGTCACTGATTACCTCTGGTTATGACGACAAAATGTTCTAACATTCACAGTTGAATTTATCCAGATAATTTAAAATTTGTATTACTAAGCATGTCAGTTTCACCCCCCTCTACATGTCATTCCTGTTTTTTTCCCCCCTCCCCTAGTCCTGAGATCATATGTGGATATTTTGCTGGGATGGGAGGTTTTTGGGGTGTGGGTTGGCTCAAGGGATTGGAAGCAGAGGGTTCTCCTCGCTTTTTTTGTAAAGACTGATATATACTTAAAAAAAAAATGTTGGAATATTTGTTTTAAATGGAGGAAATATTTTTTTTTAACTACCAAAGGGGGATTGAACTCCTGGACACTGACCGATCCGTCAATCAAATGTGTTGAGGCTGACAACTGAAATCATTGATGCTCTGGAACAAGACAAAGAGAGGGTTGTGAGTTAACACTAGTTTCCTGCTCTTTGTTTTCTCAAGTCAGAATTAATTTTATTTTTTATTTGCAGGAAAGGAAAATTTTGTGCACGTTTTTTGAGACTGTAGACCTGGGTGCCACAACATTGTTTAAAAAAATAAATAAATACAGAAATAAAGATGTGAAACGCTCAAACCACAAATTGTCTCGGGTATTTCTGTCACAGTTTAAAGTGAACTCGGCAAACAAGTTGAGTTTTTAACAGGCTTGATTTTTATTTTAAATCGTTTCTTAAATATATTTAATGTACAGTTACAATAATGCAGTATAAAAAAGAAAACATTTCAGTTCACACCGGGGTTGTTTTGATCAGCATCATGGGAAACCAGTACTTCCACACTTGAGACACTAGAGGGCAGTAGTTTTGCTTTTTGGCAACATTTCATCCTGCTTGAGGATTTTTAGACGTTGGGGCCTCAATCAGTTTAAAAACACCAAGAAAATAAGAATCAAGCTGCCATTTTTTAGCTTATTGATTTTCACCTGGTCAGTCAAGTGACTAATGGAAACAGGATGTCATGTGCTGTTGTACAGTCAGATTGAACCATATGCACATAAAGAAGGCTCGACAAGGGACACGAGTACGTCAGACCAGTTTTATGTAGCACACTTAACTACGAAGGAGGCCTTTCAGATTTGTGGAAGAAATTAGCATCTGTTGGTCAAGATTTCAGCTTACGAGGACAGTGTCTGAGTCACCTCTAAACTGAGAGGGTTGTGAAGCTTCAGGATCTATGGTTAATCTCTGTTAGAGGTAGGGCAAGAAAAGTGGACAAATTGTAGTATCGCAGGCCATATTTTAGGTGTAAACTGATTTTATAAGCGGGCAGAAAAATTACAACGGTGACAATTTTTTTACTCCCTGACATTGAGTAAGCCAATTTTTTTTTCAACAAAGACAATATCAGAATCCACAGCATAGAACCAATTGGTTGTTAGCCTCAATATATATTCCCACACGAGATGAACTCCGCTCTGTGAGCACACTGCAAACAAAGTGAGGCTTCAGGTCTGGCAATGCTAGGACGGATCAATGGCAGAAAACCATGAATGCAATAATATTTTTTTCAGTTATTCTATCTTTGTGTTTCGTGTCCCTGCCACAAATGCCTTCAGTCATGAAACTTGTCTTGAAATGCCTGACGTAAATCAAGTTTGACCTTGATGCATTCTTCCTCAATGGATGAGTCTAATTTTTAGATTTGACAGTTTTTTGATTTTTCTGCCGGTATCCGATGGGCTGTCTGTACCTTCTCACGCGTGGTTTTTTGATGCTATGTACACACACACCTAGATGCCCATAAAAGGATTTCCAAACCTGTATTGTGTTTCAATACAATAAACACTGCAATACTAATTTTTAAAAAAGCTTGTCTGCCCTGAATGAACCCAGACACGGTTCCTTTGACCTGTGAAATCACAGGTCATCACACTGTGCCAGAGCAGACATATTGCTTTTTTCTTTGTTCACATGTTCCTCTGTGTTCCGATGCTCCGACACAAACAGCAGCTACATTACATTCTACTACCATAAGCTTCTTGAGGTTCAAATAGAGTAGCTCCGACTAATTAGAAACATCAGCACCTTTAAATTATACAATCTCACATTTTAAAAATTTGTTCATTGTACAGCGTCACATATTTACACCGATATTAAAACGCAGAAGTAGAAAATGGCAACATAATCCGTGTTACAAATATAAATTAAAAAATAAATGTAAACAACACATGAAAAATGTAAACTTCTCTTTTTGTCCATGAATCGACTGTAAATCAACAAATAAATGAGTCAGTGCATGAAGTTTTGAGAGCGTATGACACGATGATCGCAACAAGGACGTCGGAATTAAGTGCAAGTAGCAACATCAGTGGTCGTCAAGTCGTGTTGAGAACTGGAACGTTAAAATACAAACGAAGCCCTGGTATGATTTCATGAACACGTTCTCATATGACGAGGCGTGAAAAATGACATGACACCCGTTTTCATGACGGAGATATTAAAAAAAAAACACGAATTAACATGGACGATGAGAAGAGACGTGGATAGACGGTTGTGTAGAGGACACAGAGACCTCTGCCGCTGAGGTGTCGTCTGATGTGTTTCTGCAATGGAAGGAACGGAGGAGGTAGCTGCTCCGAAAAGCTTCTTTAGCACCCCGACTCAGTTTCAAATCCCTGCGATTGCATTTCGTCTCAAACGGAACGGAAAGTTTTCAGTTTCCAGGACATCAGGGTGTATTTTTGATCTCACTCCAAAGATTTTTGTTTTTGCGTTGCAGCTACGTCGTCGCCTCTCTCTCACTTCCCGACTCCCTGCAACGTCCCTGATCATGACTCTGTGTTTTCCTAAGGTCTGTGAGCGCGAAGGAGGCAATCAGAGGCCCCGGGTCCGCGAGTGTCTGCGTGGGTTGAGGAGGTGTTGGGCTTTTCACCAGCTGGGTGGAGGTTGGCCGGGCTCCGCACTGCATGAATGGTCCAGCTCTGCACTGTCACAGTCTGAGTCATCGTACAGGCCCTGGTTTGGAGCAACAAACATTTGATTTACTTATGAGCTAGAGCTGCGGCAGATTCTTAAACACTGATCTCTACGATATTACATTCTTGAAGGGTGACGTACATTTTGTTTGCACTGTCATTGTCTGTAACTTAGGATCTGTCTTTGTCTCTAAATTGTATATCTGACTAGTATTTTCTTTTTTCTGCCTACCTCATAATTATGGTCATTTGAAGCGAGCTGGGTCTTGACCTGTCGTAGGATAGCTTCCTTCTCGGACAGCCCGTCGGAGCCCAGCTGGGTCGGGTCGGACGGGTCGGCGGGGATCTCTGAGCCCTGAGAGAGCAGGTCGTCGCTCTTGTCGTCAAGACGCTCGTCGGTGTTGGTGCTCACCACGTCCGGCGTGCCACTGTGGGAGTGGTCGCTGGTGTTTCCCTCCTCGCCGTCCGAGACGGACAGGTTCTCCGAGCTGAACGTTGACAGCGACTGGCACTTGGTCATGCTCACGGGACGCCTGAGGGGCAACGGGAGGGAGGTGGTGTATTTGTGAAATATGTCATAGTATTTTCAGGGCATCAGTGGATTTAGGTTTAAGAAGTTCTTCTCAGTAGACAGACAAAGAGCCACTGACATATTCAAACCAAGTTGGGGGAAGGTATACTGGGAATTACTGTGACATAGGTCACCAAACTCCATTTACAAAAAACAAAACAATGATTTAAGTCAGCAACTAACAGGTGAGTACAGGTCTAATGAGGCAAAACCAAACATTTTAAACACCCATGCTGTGTATAGAAATAATGTGGGAGCTTTAAAAAGTAATTTTAGTGTTAAGATAATGATTTTTTTTTTCCATGGATGCAAAGATTTAAGTACAGTAGGTATTCAATACTTCCATCTAATGTGTTTCCATCTCTTACCGTCTTCTTGGCAACTCCACTTCACTGTCCACCTCTCCTTCCTCTTCCTCTGACGACACTCCGCGTCTCTGTGGAGATTATTTACAGTAAATATGACACTCCGGTGTTTACCTGAGTCACCGCAGTCTAACTGCCCAACACCCTGCCAACATTTCTGAGCCATCTGGTGAGATATGGCCCCCGATGATGACACTGTTAGAACGCTCGAGTCCGGACTTAAATTGACTGGACTGATCTGCAGTTAAATCAACGTCTGTTTCGTACATAAATATCTTTAAAATGTTCTTAACGGACAACAAATCAAATGGAAATGTTTCGATTTTTCCAAAGCATTTGATGCCAATTCGCTCCCTTTTTCAAGTCAGAATTATTTTGTGAAACTGGGTCTGGTACACATGATTTCTCGCTGCAGTCTCACCTGACTGCGTGTCACCGCTGCCCTGTAGAGCAGTGCCGCGGGCGTGAGGCGCTGACTTCTGGGTGAGCGCGTGATCACCGCTCCGTCCTCCTTCTCCTCGCTGTCGTGGGGGACGCGGGGGCTCCCGAGCACAGACGCCCGCCCGGCGGCTGCTCCCCTGCCGCACGGCGAGTCGGGGCTGCTGGAGAACGGAATAGAGGCCGCGTCTTCGCTGGGCGTGTCACTGCGTGGAGGCGTTTCTGCCAGGTCATCGGTCCCCACACCCACATCTGGCCCCTCCTCTGCACCCCCAGTCCTTCTGCTCTCCCCCAGACCAGCTGAGGCACTCTGACTGCCCGCTCTGTCCAGCCCCGGCCTCGCCTGGCCCCTCCTCCGGCCTTCAGCCTCCAGGGTGGTGGAAATGAGATCCGGGCTGGAGGAGGACATCTTCTTGAGCAGCAGGTCGTGCTGCAGGCCCCTGAGGGCCGCGCTGGGGTCTAGGTGGTGCTTGCTGCTGGGAACAGATGAGGTGGCGTTGACCATTGCTAAAGACGAAGAGAGGGTGGCTTTCAGCTGAGCCAAATCCCCGCTGCTGCCTTTTCCAGCCTTCCTGTAGCGGGGCTTTCCTCGGCGTGAGCGGCCAGGGGAGGTAGAGCCTTTGCTGGGTATCGTGACCTGGGTCATGGACGAGTCCAGTTTGGGGAGGATGACCTCTGACTTTAGTAAGTCTGGCCTGGAAAACACAGGGACAGAACTCATTTAAAAACAGATTAAGTTCTCAAATTCTGGATGTTGTATCACTGAAGTTGCCGATGAACGTGAAAGATTCCCCTTTCTGCCTCACCTCTTGCTGTGCGAGGGCAGCTTCTGAGGTACGTTGCGCTTCTTCAGGAGTTTCTCCATCGAGTTGGAGGAGGCCGACTGTCTGGAGCTGTGGTGTTTGAAGCAGCCCGGGTACTTCTTGTCCAGTGACTGCTCCCTCCTGATGTTTAAACACAAAGCCAATACCCATTTAATGGATGCCGGTGGATACTAAGCACAGCACCAAGAGAGCACTTTGTTACATGTAATGACCCCGTGTGACTGGACGTAATGGCCGTCCGCCTTCGCTTTTACAGATAAACTTTTCCATGCTTCTTCGTTCCAAATACACTGCTTAACCAAAGTTCATGGGTAACAAGCGGTTAACCCTTTGTTTTCCTCATGTTACAGCAGGAATGCTACAATTTCTTCAGGACTTTGATACAATATACTGCCCCAAGTGCTCCTTATTATTGTCTATTACTGTGAAAACAGTCCAGCTTTCATACTTGTGCAGTTCTTTCTCTTTGATCTCCAGCTGCAGCATGATCGCGTTGAGCTCCATGTAGAGATTGTTGGCTCTCTCCAGTTTCCTCTCGTAGTGCTCCCGGATGTCCAGCGCATGTCTGCGTGGAGGGGGAAAGTGAGGAGAGGGACATGAATACAAAAGATGACCACATTTATTATGCGACTACCACGACTGCATCCGCTCTTTTCTCTCTAGTCAGCTAGTTCCCTTTGTTCTGTACAGCAAGATGTCCGTCCTCTTTTACGTGCCCTTATTCCCATTCCTCTCGCTCACCTCAGTTCTTCTCGGCGCCGTTTGATCAGCTCCTCGTCCAGCCGGTGAAGACACGTTCCCTCGGACTTGATTTTCTCAAAGTGGTCCCTCACCTCGTCTCTCCACTCCACCTGGTGGGTCAAATTAAAACACATCCATCACTGAATACTTCACCATTTTCTAAAATGAATGTTGAGATGGTACTATCACCGTGGCCAATGTTAGGCAATGCCTCGAAAACAGTTCAATAACCAGCGCCAGCTAGAAAACAGCAGCCTGCCCTTGAAGCTAATGCAAAGTCAAATGATCACAGGTGCTTCTCTCTGTAGCTGAGATTTATTTTTCTAAGCACCTTCTTATAAAATCATTTATGTTTTATCAGGTTAGGAAAATGCAGCCATTCTAGACTTGACCTCATTAAGACTAGTGATATTAACAACAATGATTTATATTTATATTACGATTACATTTCATTGCACTTTGATGTAGAAAAATAAAAAAAAAAGATCTTAATTTGCAGACATGAGGTTTGCTTATATCATTGAGACAAAAGCCATTAGGCTGTCAGATCGTAATCAATACGCAGGGAGCAAAACTAAACATGGACTGACATGACAAGAACACACACACACACACACACATAAAAAAAAAATGCCGCGTGGGCATTTTCTTGTTCGCATTGAAGCGTGACAGCTGTTATCTGATACCTGTCATATCAGGACAACGGAAGTCAGATATATGAGTGTGTGTGTGCGTGTGTGTGTGTGTGTGCGCAAGAGCGAGGCTTCTTCTTATTAAGCTAATGGACTCTGTGCGCACTCTTCTACGTCTCCAGTCCCCTATTTCTCCCCGTCTCTCTTCGCTCTCTGCTCCCTACCATTAAAGCAATCAATACACTCTGGCACAAAATACTTCTTTCTAACGTCACAAGAAAAATCCATTATGGGGCAGAGAGGAGAGAATCTGGGGAGGCGAGGGGAGCAGGAGGGGCGAAAGGGGGGTGGCAGGGAGAAATAAAGGATCAAGGATAAGTGGAGAGTGAAAGAGGTTTGTTTTTTTGCATCATGCAACAAAAAGAAAAATACAGAGGAGGAAGCAGCTGCAGTGAAGACAAAATAAAATCCTATTTGCTCTGGGTGTTTATGTGCACATGTGCGTCTTGTGGTTTTAATATCTTCCATACAATGGTACTTTTCTTAGTCGCCTGTCCTTCGTCTGTTTGTGTTTGTGCAGTTCGTCTTCCATATTTGTCACGGGCCCCCATCCCCCACACAATCAAGGGCAGACACACCCTCCCCTCCCCGTCGCACAGACCTTCTCATTTTTTATATGATGGAGGTTGGAAAAAGGTTTCTCGCCTTGACCACAAATCAGCACTCACGTGTGACAGGGAACAAAGACAAGGGAACCAAAAAGAATACGTTGTGATTGAAATGACAGGTATGATTATTAGTGGGCTCCCGAGAGGCCCCGGGGGCCCCAAGCAAGCTGCACAATGCACAGCCCTGAAATCACAGCGGCCAACTGGAAACAAATGGACAGCGAAATGACTCTATTAACTGGCAAATTATGAATGTTCTAAAATGAAAAAAATCTGATTAAATCAAGATTGTTTAGAGATTAAAGGACAGGTTTACGTTTATCTTTTCCAACACATGACATGTCCATATCTACAATCATTATTTCACGGCTCAATTTTTTCTTTCCTTTCAATAAATCGCCTTTTAAAGCGATTTCAAGGTTGATAATAGAGGACTAAAATACTAAAAGTTTAGGTGAAGCTAAGAAAGGTAAAAAAAAGAAATGAAGTGAGTAGCTTCTCAAATTAAGCAGCTCACTGAAACAGATATTGTATTTCCCACTAAAAACACCCACTGGATGGCGGGAGCTTACCTGCCTTACATTGTATATATTATAGATTTTTTTGTGTTTATATGGCGTTTACTTATGTTTCTATTTTCACTACTTGCTTTGTTGCAGTTAGACGGCAAGTTTCCCCACAGTGGTGACCAATATAGGATTATCTTATTTCGTTTTATCGGATCTTACCTGAGACTGAAAGTAAGTTTCTTGTGGAGTAGATAAGATATCTGCCGAGGCGATGTCCAGATGCAGGAGGGTCTGTCGAAACGATGGCCTGTTTCTTGGCTTGCAGTTCCTGTGAATGGATTAAATAACGTGTTCGTTTTTTTTCTCAAGTCATGCCAGAGACACTCAAAAAGTACCTTTCATCTCTTATAGTTCCTTCTTTATGAAATATCACTTTCACTCCCTCACACTCTTCTTCCCCTCCATCTCTCTCTAGCTCCTTTCCTCCCCTCCTCTCCCCTCCCAGCATGCTCACCAGCATTGCCTCAGGAGCAGCTTGAAGCTGTCCGGACAGCTATCGGGTACAGGCAGCTGTAGACTGTTGTTGCCCACTCCCCAGATGATGGCGGAGGAGTCCACGTCCTTATAGGGCACCTCCCCTGTCAGCATCTCCCACAGCACGACACCAAATGACCTGCAGAAAGACGCGGACACGTGATTCACTTTCCGACGCTCCGACAGAGTTGCGAGGTGGACAAGATGAAAGGCAGCGTGACAGACGTGTCACACTTTCTGCAAAGAAATCTTGCCTCTTCCCACTAAGATTGGTACAGGTATACTTTATCTTACTGCAAAAGGATAATTATCCTCCATGAAAAAAGTATTTGATGGTAAAGCCTTCAACAGTTACACTGGTTATAGCCACAATAATGTACAATACCAATTCCCAGTGACTGTGCCCATATATATCATTTTATATATATTACTGAGGTTTTGTAATTTTACTGTCAGTGAACAGTAGGTGAAAATTTGGCAAAATGTGATGTTATTTCACTGCACTTGTTTCCCCGATGAAACGTTGAACTGTTTTGTTGGGGAGCAGGACAGCGGGCCCGTCGGGACGGTAACTAAGGAAAGTCTGTTGTTTGCTGACTCTCTGTGTTGCCGTGGTGATCATCTGCAGTATCCAAGGTGCCAGTAGCATCACATGAAGCTTTGACGGGGGTTTGTGCCACGTTGTGTTTACGTGGGTATTTTTAGAATCTCGCCATCTCCCTGTTTATGACTTGTGATATGAAAACAAAATAAGTATAAACTGTTCTTTACTTGATTTTTAGTTAAAAGTGTGTATATTTTCTTTACCAACAGATGGGAGACATACTGTGTATTTCTATGCAGTATGATATGACGTGACATTTAGTAATATAATCAATAATTTGAGTGATTTGTCCGTTCAGTGTGTTGAAGCAACAATACAAAAATGTGGAAATACCCCACTTCAAATGCCTGTTGTGGCAATCTTCATTTGAAGGCAACAGTAAATAATTTTACATAACACAAAGCAGCAAATATACTGAAAATATTTAATATTTGTATTCCATTTTTTTGTGTAGAGATTGATAGACAGATGGATATATATTTATGAATTCATGAATTCATGTTTATTGTATGTTTAATTTAACCTTCTTCTATGTAAATTCTAATTCTTCTTATAGTCCCTTTCCCTGATGCCTTTGACTTTGCTGCTGCTGTAACAAGGGTTAAGATCCCCGGGTGGGATTAATAAAGATTAATCTTATATGTTTTCACAGAAACGTGTTGAAGTTAAATAATATCTTTTGTTATTGTAGAACCGTCCATGTATAAAAGTCAGAAATGAGCATTGTACTCTAGCCATCATAGTATGTCATCACAAACAAAGGTACAAGTACATAGTTCTTCACCACAGCCTCTCCCGCTCGTTTATAATATGGCCAACTAAAAATTGATTCACATAAATTTAAACAAAACTGCACAGTATACACCCATGCCTTGCGTTCTCTCTGCATCAAAAGCTTTTTAATCCTATTTTCACTTCTCTGCTAATGCACTGCTGGCCCTGGGCCAAACCATCCGCAGGGTCGGACGGTTATTCCAGCCTCTCCTGAGCACTGCAGCATCTGGCAAATCAATTATTAAATTAGCTGGCGTTCCTTTCAGGACTGAGAGGAAGAGTGATGGTGGGATGCAGCACGGGAGGGAGAATGTACTGGGGGAGATCAGGGCCTCACCCAGGGCAACCCATTGGATATGGCCGAGACCCTACAGAATTTCATGTAATGAGATATTGCACATAATACTGAATAGATTTTCTGGAAATAGGATCCTGTGCTCTATACTGTAGCAGACTGTAACTAATGAGATTCTGTGTCGATTCTGCCACAGATAAGGCAGATCATGAGAGTTCGCCAACGACAAAAGGCTCACCAATGCAAAAAAAGAGGACATGAAGGGAATTATGATGACACCTACCAAATATCCACCTTCTCTGAGACGGGTTCGTTACGAATGACCTCGGGAGCCATCCAGGCCACCGTCCCAGCAAAGGACATCTTGGTGCTCTTGTCACTGAGCTCTTTGGACGTGCCGAAATCAGAGATCTTCACCGAGTCGTCGTAGGTGATCAGAATGCTGGAACCAAACATTAGATGACGTTCATCACATGCATGTTAACCTGTTTGAGTTCATGCGTGTAAAAAGAACTGATTCCAACTGGTGGACACATGCAGCCTGTGATGGGGGGATACGAGTAGACACTGAACTGAAAAAGGTTGGGAACCATTGTTCTAAGCTTGGAGAAAATATTCATCATCTTTCAATTTTCAAGTCAGACTGATTTCCTAATGTATCACACTAGCACTGAAGACTGTGTCTGAATAACATGACCAAGTAATGTGTGATTCATCTTTTTAATGAGTCTCCATCTCTCGTGTGACGGCATCAGTTGGACCAAAGCTTTAACCGTGTAGTGACCTCTGACAAGGAGCTCATGTTTTCATCCGTTTTGTTAATTTGTCAGCAGAATTATCCATAAACTACCAAACTGATTTGCACGAAACTTGGTTGAGGGAAGAATCCATTACGTTTTGGTTCAGTTCTGGTTATATTCTTTTCAATCGCTGTCCTTAACATTGTGAGATAAGAGATATTTCAATATTCACACAGTGAAATTTCAGCAGGTCTACTGGAACTCACTTGGGTGACTTGAGGTCTCTGTGGATGATCTTGTGGAGGTGAAGATAGTTCATGCCCCCCGCGACGCCCATGGCCCAGTCCATGAGAAGGGACGGAGTGATCTTCCTGCCCGCTCTCAGCACCTCGTACAGCTGCCCCTGGGCACAGTACTCCATGAGGATGCAGTAACATGGAGCCTGGGTACAAATACCTCTGAGAGTGGAGAAAAAAAACATGTGTAGTATGTTAGGATCAAACATACTCGAGGTGCTACAATGGCAGCAATGATTGGAAAAAGTTGTAAAAGTGAACACCCAGTGCTCTTTGGCTTCACAAAACAACAGCTGATCATTTCGACTCACTTGAAGGTGATGATGTTGGGGTGTTTGAGCTTGCGCAGGTTCTTGATGTCCGTCTCCTTGATGTTCCTCACTTTCTTCACGGCCACTTCCTGTCCGTGCAGTTTGCCCAGGAAGACGGCGCCCTGAGCTCCGCTGCCAACCCACTGCAGGTCCGATATCTCCTCGAACGGGACCTCCCACGCCTCTGAGGTCGGTGAAGGAAGACACGGGCAAAGTGGCTGGTGAGGTTATTGGTGGAGTAAGATGTTGATTTCGGATATATTGGATATATACAGAATGATGATTGTGTCAACTGATTACAGATGGATTTAGCCAAACTGAATGACAAAGCTATGCCTCATCATCTCAATAGCAGCTGATGTTTTGTCACTGTACCAGACCTCATTATTATTATAATGTATAATTATTATTTTCATTTATTTTAACATTTTCGCAATGTTAGCTGCATGGTTCTCACTTGATATCTTAACAACTGTGAGATGGATTGCTATGAACATTTGTACAGACATTCATTGTTCCCAAATTATTATTCCTAATGACTCTTGGGCAGCATCACGAGGAAGACATTTCTGGCAGAGCATCTTGACAGCAAGAATGTCCTTCATCAGACCAACATTTTAATGTTGGTTTAGGACCAAAAAGACTAAAAACATTCAACCTTAGATACACATTGTGTCTCGAGCTAATTCGCTTCAGTGAGGCTAACAGGCTAAAAAGAAATTGTTTGTTATTACATACATTTTCATCCTACTGGTTACATGACAACTTCAGCTGGCAGCTGGAAAACATACAACACCACCTCGGACGCCGCCATATCTCGACATCCTAACATGACAGTAAAAATCCTTTTGTAAGCTTCAAAAGGAGCTACAGCTGAAATCTTGTTCTGTAGTTGAACCTCACCTTAACCTAAGACTCAGGCGGACAGACACGGAGCTCTAATCTGCTGTGGGTAAGTCTCCCTCAGCCCCCCAAATCCTGCTTAGTGCCATTGAGGGGCTGACGCAAAACAGGGGTCCAACGCGCAGGAGGGGGTTTGGAAGGAGGAGGGGATTTAAGGCTCCCTAATGTGGATGTGTGGTTAATAGAGAGGTGGAGGGGAAGTGATGGTGGTACTGTCGGCGTATGTGTGTAAAGAGAAGAGATGGGAGGGAGATTCCCTGAGGGTCAGTGGGGGTCCGTGGGGCCAAAGACAGACTGTTAATGCGGAGATGAATTTACCGCCTGCTCTGCTGCTGTTCTTAACAAGGGGGAAAGAAGATTCAGACACATTTGTCACACTAATAAGAACGATATGAATGATTGATGCACTTCAGTAATTGAGGGCTGTGCCTCCGATGAGCCCCTCAAATTTCCAACAATAAAGATCACATCTGATAAATGCCAGAATCCCCCGTAGTCTGCTTTTGCTTGATCTGAAAGGAGATTTACCACATCATCCCCCCAAATCCTTCAGAATCAATAAAGAAGAGACAATTTTTTTTTCTGCTTTCTATTGTGCTACATTGTTCCTTCCAATCATCGCTGAATAATAGGGCATTGTCATATGTTAGGCAGGCCGCCAGCAGAAATACCCCTATTCATTTCACTTATACTATAATATCGGTTGTGCTCTCCGTGTGGAAGACTCCCTGTGATGCCGCACAGAGGAGGGGAGCAGCGAGGTGCAGATGGGCCGGGAGTGATAACAGCACGGGACGAACAGGAGAGGAAAGGAGACAATGAGAGATGGAAGGAGGAGGGGAGCGAGGGGGAGATGTGGAAGTCAAATGGGTGATAAAATATCAGGAGGCCATAAAGACAAGGAGAGATATAAAACTGTCACCTTGGTGCCGGACGTGTGAAGCTGCATGTGTTTTATCAAGTTTGTTTTTTTGTGGCATCTTATCTGACTTTATCTGTTAATGTCAGTGCTGGATATTAATTGGTTCTATTTGAGGATGTGTATGTGTGTGCACATTCATCCTTTGGCACATGCTCACATACGTGTGTGTGTGTGTGTGTGTGTGTGTGTGCGCGTGTGTCAGGTTTGCGTTAATAGAGATGAGAGGCGCAGGGTCAGAGCGTGGCCATGCATAATTCATGAGGCAGATTTGGCAGAGGAGTCCCCGGGGAGCTCTGCACTATTGTAATGGCTGCAGACATAAACAACACAGCGTCACAGGGAGCTAGTTTCATTGGGGGGGTGGCAGCGGGAGGGAGGTGGCGTGGGCACAAGCAGGCGAAAGAATGGAGGGGAGGGCCGGGGGAGTATCAGGGGAAAATAAGCCCTTTGCAGCTTTGATAGAGTCTCTCTCTCTGGCTGCAGCTCACTCATGTCAAGGAAAGTGTTTGTTTACAACGAGGCCTTTGTGGGAGTCATTTTTTTACCAACTAGTTAATGTAATTAAACTGGGGGGGATACGATCATTTCATTTGCATATCAAAGTGTCAGACTGTAATTAAGTGGGAGCTAGTGGCTGCTTTTATTGGAAAACTAAAAAGCAACCACTGATCCCAGTGTGTGTTATAGATTGCTTTTGCATTGTGTGCTCAAATGAATTTGACTGCTCAACAGTACTTACCGTCCAGGGCATGTTTGTGCTCTGTGGAGTAGGCTTTGCCAATCATGGTCCAGACGGGACGCAGGCACCCAAACAGCCCCTCCAGAAACCCTCCGCCTCCTCCGTTGGACTGGCACTGTAGCCTGGCATCACCCGCCTGGCACCTGAAGACGCTGCCGTCCGGCTCCTGCCCCTCTCCCTCCGTCCTCCCGGCACTCCCATCATTCTCGTGGAGCTTGAGGACACTGTTGGCAAAGTGCTCCTGTTGTTCCTCGCCTGGTGTCTGGTTGTGCCCAGCAGTCTGACCCTCTCCTCCACCACCGCCCCCCGGCTCCACATCGCCCCCGGTGTCTATGGAGAGGACGTTGCGGAGTACGCACTGAGTCGGGGTCAGGTCCATTTCTGGGGTGCACGGTGTCTCTGCATCGAGCCGCCGGAAGGATGGAGGATCAGAGAGGGGTGAGTTGAAGCCAGAGAGGGAAGGAGAGGGGGCACGAGATTCATGAATGAGCGCCATGAGGGACTGTGGTCATCTGAACTTCAAGAGATCTGGGAGCCTTGACCAAGACCAAACATAGAAAGAGAGGGAGTAAAAAAGAGATTGTTATAAATCACATCAAAGTAATGACGGTTGATTTAGCTGAATATTGAGTTTGAAGATGAGTGTCGCCACTAGAAGATGATTATTTAGGCCCACTATAAGTAGAAGCTTCAGCCATAGTAATGCAGTGACTGTCGTGTACAACAAAATACCGGAACTATCTGCAAATGTGGGCAGGCATGATCAATATCACAGAAATGCACATTCATATTTGCCATGCTCATCTGAGTCGTGTCAGCCAGATTGTTGTGTAGCTTTCCACATAGAAGGGTAACATCAACGGGTACGCGTCACAAGGCTCAGTGAAAAAGGTCAAATTCTTCATCAAGCATAGATGACAAATGTCACGGAACCAAGATCGCACAGGATCATTTTCAAGCGATGAGGCATGACTTGCTGCACCAGAGGAGTAATGTTAGTAATCTGACGAAGGTTAGAGTATAGTGGTCATTACATGTACATGTACCATGTGACATTAACTAGTGGGTCCTGACGTATCTGATGCTGGAACATGGATCAGGATGTGGATGAAGGACAAAAGAGTTGCCGGTCTGGACCATAAATCTGAGAACGCCTCAGTTCGGTCGATGAAGCGCACAGTAAATCACGCAAGGCTCTCTGCTCTGAGGCAAACTTTACGACCACGTAACTGTCGCCGTCACAGCATCACAGTAAATGAACAAAATAATTGCACATCTTGCGCAGGATAACATAGTATTTCCAGTGTTGCCGTTTAACCATGTCCATGGTGCAGAACGGTGCCACATCTGGTGATTTACATCCCACGTTGGAGCAATATCACCGGTATATTAAAATGGATGAGATCAGTTGATGGATGCATGATACTGAGACTACTACAAGCCTCTTCAAGGCCCGTCTTTTCTCCAAGGACAACAGCAGCGTGAGTATATATATATACACACACACACACTCATTGGAGAATGACGGCACTGTTTCTTTCCGGAGTCTTTTGAAGTGACCTACTCCTCCTTTGCTCAGTAACATAACGATAGAAATCGAAAAACCTGTGTTTCTGTTGCAAAAACTGGACAACCCCCCCCCCCCCCCCCCCCCCCCACACACACACACTCCTAGATCCTAAACATGAAGCTCATCAGTTTCCAGATCATTTGGTGCTCCATCTCTTGTTTGTATATCCTCCGTTTGAAGGTCAATCTGAATCCCATTTCTAATCCTGGAATGCTATCCATGTCGACTTTCCTTCTGTGACGATTCCACTGGTTTACGTAACGGCATCTGATGGACGAGCTATCAAGTCTAATGCTGTGTACAGTGGCATCACTGGTGGTTATATCTTTAGACATACACAGCTGTGTATTATTGTATAACCATCTGTAATTCACAAACAGGGAAGAGAAACAATCGTGGAGATGGTTCAAAAGCAGGACGCTGGCAGGATTATTTCACTGGCACAGCCACAAACCATGAAACCCGAAAGAAAAAAAACTAAAAATAAAAAAAATCTTCCTAATTTCTTACTCAGCCGAGAAATCCAACCACTGAGACACATCTGGTGTCTGGAATTTGGGAATAATCACACATCATTCACATGCGACTGATCCTGCCTCCTAATGATCCAGCCCTTGCCCCCTCACTTGATTCATTTTGGAGGCATCAGCTGCGGGAGCAGAGCCACGGTCTGTTGCAGGCCAGTGCGTTGTGGATCATCGCTTCCCCTCCTCCTCCTCCTCCTCCTCGGACCTCCTGCGGTTAACATCCCCGGTGCATCAGTGGGGCACCACCACTGACAGTCGAGTATACGCCACTGTGGCTTATTCTAAGGCTATAATAAACATCGGACTGCGTTATTCCGTGCTAAGGCCGACTGGCTGCCATCTCCCATCTCCCCGTCTATACCTGCGTATCACAGCGACCGAGAGCTGCCAATGAAACGTCTCCTACCTCAGTGCCGACAGCACACGTCCATCGCTGGTGGATGCGAAACGCTTTATTCCACTTCGGTTCACGGGTGGATTCTAATAACAGTTCTTCTTTCCGGGGTTCGTCGGTGAAATCAGCATCCTCCTCCTCCTCCTCCTCCTCCTCCTCCTTCTCTCCGCATCCAGTGCGCTGTCTCCGCACCGTGTGGAAGTCTGCGCGTCTTCGCCTGCGCTTCTCTCCGTGAACAGTGCGCACTCTGTGGCCGCGCTCCCTTCGGTTCGCTTGTCTCCCTACACCTCCTCCTCCTCCTCCTCCTCCTCCTCCTTCTTCTTCTTCTCCATTCTCCTTTGAGGATGCAATCTGCGCACACTCAGGAATTTATACGGCGACCTCACCTAGATAGTAAACACGACCGGAGAGAGCAGAGGAGAGGATGGGAGGAGGGGAGGGGAGAGAGGAGAGGAGGGGAGAGAGGGGAGGAGGGGAGGCGGTCCAGTGCTGGTGATGTCCACCTATCGGAGGCGAATTGCGCGGTGACGAGCTCAATCCGGCGAGAAGACAGACGCGGGACAACCGCAGGTGAACGTGTTTATATGTGTGAGCGAGGCCGCTGTCAGATGCAGGTCGGTCGGGGGAGGGGGGGTCGGTCAGCCGGTGAGGCGATCAAAATGATGTCATCCCCCCAAAGCATGCAGCATTTGACTGGACAGCGCCATGCAAATCCCCACAAACCCTATTAACGCCCCGCGTACCGAGCGTAATTGGTGCGTAATCTGTGCGCACCACTCGTGTCTGCCACTGGAGGGGACACGGAGGGAGGAGGGCAGGTCGGTTTGGGTTTTTGTTCATCAGCACCGTCGTCTCAATCTGTGCTGACCCATATTTGTTCTCTCTTCTTCGGAGACGTGAGGGAGATTGGGACAGAACAAGGCAAGGACCTAAATGGGACTTTCCCCTGCAGGCGTGATTTGTTTCCCTCAGCGACTTTAATTAACCTGAATGAAAAAAAATATCACACTTATTCAAACAACTGGCAACTTTTAACACTTATTCTGCAGGCTGGAAGATCCCAATACCTGCATGACACCACGATAACACCAAACTTTTAACATTCTGGGTATTATTTCTAAGACATGGCAACCAAACAATGAATGAATAAAGTTTGTATCACTGTGGGTTGCAGTAAACTATGTAAACTATGTGACTGTGGTGTTGCAACACCACAGTCATATAAGCCATGATTAACTTAGAAAGTCCGCCCCAAAAAATAAATCACATCCTCAGATCCATGTGTCAACTCTGAAATCACAGACAAAACATACGCAGTATTATAATACTGTTAAAATTAGAGTAAATACTAGGGCTGCTACTAACAATAATTTTCATAATCGATCAATCTGTCGATTAGATGTTTGGTCCATAAAATGGAGAAAAATGTCGATCGTGTTTCCCAAACAACCAACATGATGTTTTGTTTCATCCACACACCAACAATGTTTAGTTTACTGTCACAGAGGAGCAAAGTTGAAAGAAAAAGTGGAAATCAGAGAATTTTTACTAGTCGATTACAGGTTGCAGCTCTAATAAATACTTAATAAATAATCAGCATTTAAGACACAATTTAAGAGCTTCATCTTAAAGACATCAAAATTGAACTACTGTTCCCATTTTTGTGCATTTCAGGGTTTTGTTGGGCCAATGTGAGATTCCAAAGGTCACTCCCCACATCCAACGAATCGCCCAGCTCACACACACACACACACACACACACACACACACACACACACACACACACACACACACACACACACACACACACACACACACACACACACACACACACACACACACACACACACACACACACACACACACACACACACACACACACACTCTCAGTCAGGGGAAATCCTGATGGATGCCAGTTTGACTCTGCACAGGCCAACTGGGAGATCAGGAAATCACTGTAAACATGAGAGAATCTTCCAAGAGCCAAAAACAGTTTGGCTGACTCGGAGGAGGACGTGAGCTTGAGGAACAGCTGGGGGATCCCGTGTCTGTGTATTTTGCCGGAGAGTCTCAATGGTTGTAGTGGCTACGTGACCCCTTTTTGAGTGCTAAATCCAAATCCAGCCCTGATCTCCCAGATTAAGCTCATGTTAGGCTTAAACCCATAACGATGACCTCATCGCGCCGCTTGTAGACAAGCGGGGAAACCCCGACTGGTGCAGACAAACCGTGTGAGACTGAGAATGCCTTCAAAGACTCCCCCTTCTTTTTTCTTTGCTTTATGAAATCCTGACGAAAACATATCACTGCACAGGAATCCTTGCCAAATGAAAATGGAAAATATATTTCTTTCTCTCCCTGATTACAGTTTGTTTTGTCGTCCATAACAATTTTTCATTTCAGACCCACTTTTAGACCTATTTTTTATTTTAGACCAATCTTTATATAAGTGATGAAATCATCAACTCAATGTTTTACGACATACAGTATCCCAGTGGGACATTGTCAGTGATCAAACTATCATTTGCTGCTCCTGTAAATATGTTTTAGAATTGCATTATTTGTTGACAATGATGTTGAAGCTACAATTTCAGAATTTGTTTCTAACATTATTTGATATGATCTACCAAGTTCCTGAGCCATAGTGTGACCAATTCATATTTCATGACGTTTAAAACAAAAAAATATATGAAATATAAAATAGTGGGAAAGAAATTTAGCATTTAATCATTCTTGCCATTTCATGTCTTCTATATTACAATTCCTCTCCCGACTCTGTCTTAAGGCGAACAGTCTGAATGGAGCAAGCGCACACCCTCTGTTCTATTTCCATCTTTTTCATTAAAAACTTTCCCCATGATTTATTTATTGCTGCTTGTAGCTGCAGTGCAGTGCCGCATCACGTATGCTCAGGCCTCTGAGGATCAGCGCGGCTGCCTCTGATGTCCACCAGCGCATCTTCTTCGTCTGTTCTGGTTACTCCGGCAGAAACAAGCACAGAATGAAGGCCGCGGGGTACCACTCCTTATCAGATAAAAAACCTCCAATCTACAAAGTGACAGCTTTAAAAAAAAAAAAAAAAAATCTATTCAGTGGGACTCACATTGATCTTATTTTATAATAGTGCACAGTGGGTTCGGACTGAGCTGCGTGCGTTTTGCGGTCACCTAGCACACACAGTGAAGCTTTAATCTGACAACAGCAGAGGTATGCATCTAAATGGATGATGTAAAAATGCTGCATTGTTTGGCAACATGCCTCATATCTGTAGGAGGGAATTAACAGAAGCCCGCAGCGAAGGATGCTGAGAGGAATGTCATGTGCGTACACATGCCTCTGAGTGTGAGTGTACAGTATGTTGCGTGAGGCCCAGTGCCAAGTGGTCACAGATTGTCCCAGTGTGGTGAAGGGGGAAGGAGGCAGGAGTACAGGTGTGTGTGTGTGTGTGTGTTTGGGTGTCGACTAGAGAATGAGGGGGAGGGCAGCTTCTGGCTCACTGGAGAGCCTATTTATGGATCCTCTTTGAGAGGCCCTTGTGTTGCTCATTGTCACTTTCGCTCACACACGCTGGTGAATAGGCGGCCAATCATCACATCCACTCCACTCTGTTCCTAAAGGTAACATGGACAAAGGAAGCAAATATAATGGGCACTCTGACTCAACGCCGTGTTGACTGCAAACCCACAGCAGAGCATCAGATATTCTTTTAGATTTTATTTTCCGATGAAAGAAGAGGCGTGTGTCTGTGCGTTTGTGTCTGTCGTGCACTATCGAGTGATCCCTCCCTGTCTGTTGGGGGAAGCTGATATTGGACAGTATTGCCATCAATCAGGTTGCCACTGCTGCGTCTTTCATCCATACAGTCCACTGATGGGATTCATTAAGATTGGCGCCACCCGGTATTGGAAGGCGGCAAGTGGGGAGGTGTTGTTGTGGGTGGGGAGGGGGGATTCTCCATTTCAACAAGATGATCTCACCTCCTGTCTGCAGCCCAGGAAGACGAGTTTTCATTCATAAAGTTCATCCATTCACACGCGCGCTCACACACACACACACACACACCCTCCCATTGGGAGGCTCAGGAAACAGTTGAGCCAATGAGGCAATATTCAGGTGAGATCACCGCCGGACGCCAAGGTTCCTCTTCCTGTTTTTCAAAACTCTACAAAGGATGAGCGTTAATCGCCCTTCATCGCTTGACCTCGCCTGCATTACAGCGCCACAAACTCAGGGGCGCCAAGAAGACGCCATTTGGAACTGAAACTGTAGCTTGCTGAATAGAACCTATAAACGTTTTTTGTGTCTTAACCATATGGGCACGTTTTCAGTTTGTCTAAATTTTCTAAAACGCGTGTTAACTGATTATCTGACAACTTGCAGTCAGTGGAAACAAGCTATGGACACAACATGGACTTACAGTATTATCAGCTTTAAACTGGTTTAGGGTGAACACGTTAGCGTGCAGCAGGGCTGGGTCAGCGCCATTTGACAAGCGGATTCTCCTCTTATTTTCAAAGTGCTGGAAAAGCATACTCCCAGTACCGACTATGAAGCTGAGCTACAAAGTACATGGTCTGAGATTTACATATATCCGCACTCTCCCCTCCATTTTTCCTTTTTGATATTTTGCTTCAACATAATTTCTAAACAACTGCATGCCTGTAGGCATGTGACATGCCAACGTGACATGCCTACTAATAATTTTCAAATGATTACAAAAAAATATAGTGTGAATTAATAATTCAACATAATGTCATTAATTGTGTTTACTATGCATCCAGTTGTGTGTGTGTGTGTGTGGGCGGGGGGGGGGGGGGGGGGGGGGGGGGGGGGGCTTGTGAATCAAGCTTTCAATTATTTTATTATTTGTATTAAATTACCATAATGTCATTTATTCCAGGTGCCTAATGTTGAAAAACCTAAGCGAATAAAACGATAAACGAGTCAGTTCTACAGAAGAACCGTGGCACACTCTCCCAGGTGCAACACTTGGAGCAACATACCTGCCAAGTACCTTGGTAACTGTAGGCGAGTGTGAGAACTGATGCTATTTTAAAGGCAGAAGGTTGTCACAACAAATACTGATTTGATTTTGTCATTTTCTTTTTATCTATAGTCGGGGCCTTTCTGTGTGGGTTTTTTCTTTCTGCGTACTGTCGGCATCCTCCCACAGTGCAAAGACATGTTGGTTATGGTTAATTGGAGTAGGTGTGAATGTGAGCGTGACAGGTTGGTTGTCTCGGTCCTATGATAGACCCCACCCTGACCCCCAAAGGAGAAGCGGTATAGCTTATAGATACACAAATGTTTTGAATGAAACGAACTGATAAATCCAAACTATTCATGGCCTTTATCTTTCGAAAAGCATCTCTCCCTTTACTTTCAGTGCCTAAAAACTTTTGCACACAGTGTCCCAGGGAATGGAGGAACCACACTGACTCATACTCCCGTGTACTCAAATATGCTAATCCAACATTTAGATCAAGCGCTGCTTTGATCTTCCGGGGAGAGTAGAGATGCATCTGATTTCCCTTTGAAACCTCAGCGAGGCGAGGAGCCAGCTTAGGCTGCCTGCTGTGGAGCGCCTCTGGCAGCGGTCCGGTCAGGAGAGGGTTAATAACAATAAAGGGGAGGTTGGAGAAGCCTTCCTGAAAGTCACATGGTCTGTGTCGGGAAGGGGGGGGTGGAGGAGAAGAGGGAGGGATGGAGGGCTGGCGGGCGGCGGGGACGAGAGGGGGAGGAGTTGGGAGCATGTTGCCGTAGAAACAGAATCCTCAGTTGGCTGGTGTGAAGTCAGAGGCGTAATATTAGGCGGTGACTGCAGTTAGATGCTGCTGGTGGTGTGAGGTGGGTGGATGGGAGGGCGGGCAGGCAGGGGGAGATGAGGGAGAGAGAGAGAGAGGGGGGTGACTCACACTGGAGGACGCACTCTGCATTCTAATGGATGGACACACACACACACACACACACACACACACACACACACACACACACACACCACACACACACACCTTCCTTGGCTACGTCACTTAAACCTTCAACCCTCCGTCCCTTTCTCACCTTATTATCTCGTGCGTCTCTCCACTACATCTACTTTTGTATGGCACGGCTCAGCATTATCCCGCAACGCTCCACTTCAGAACATATAATTAATTCATTATGTCGATGGAAAATCCATTAGTGTACGTCTTGGTGGCTTCAATTGCATGTGCCGATAGAGGGCATCTATTAGAGGGAACCGAATGCTTAAGACAGGCTAGTAGACTATAGCCATGTAATTGGTGACGGTATAATTGCACAGCACACGTGGCAATTAAAGCGATAATATGTGTAAACCACGCTCAAGATTATCATTGGATTAACTACACTTCCCCAAATGCCCCTGAGTGTAGGGGCTCACCAGCTGTTACAGGGGAAGTGTTGATAATTATGTTGATGATTTTGAGGCTGTTGTTTTGCGGATCCTTTTCTTTTTTGGCTGCAGGGACGTCACATTGTATCTCATTAGTTGTGCTGTGGGAAAAATACTTGGTGCTAATGAACTTTTCCTCTCGGGGTACAGGCAGCACCTCCAAACAGATATTTTTGCCAAACGCACAATTCTGAATTAAAAAATCATGTGAGATGTCTGATGCTTGAGGGTTTGACAAAAGCGATTCATTACAACAGCCGACAGACTCGGCGAAACAAAATGTGTAAAAAACACTAAATATACTTATGGATTCTCCTAATCAGCAATGCCTTTGCTTTTCTAATATTGTGATATTAAATGGTGTCCCAAAGAAAGTGAATGTGAATCATGAGGTAATGAAGACTTCAATACTTGTCATTAAATATTATTATTTTAATGTAAAGTTAATATGTAAGTTTACATTATCTTGTGTCTGTTATTAATTTTTGTTTCTAAAAATTATACTTTCATGGAAACCAGTTTAACAACATCAAATCAATCAATAGCAAGCCCTGAGAAATAATACACTGCGTATGCACGTAAGTCCAAAGATGATATGGGCATAATTTGATTGCATGGTATTTAAAAAAATACAAAAAATCAAGTAAATGTTTCCCTGTATTTGCTGTTCACTTCACTATCTGATATCCACAGTCAAGACAAAGTTTCTGCTGTTCAAAGCAGCCACTGCAGTGTTATAACTCAGGGAGAAGTGACGTACACTCGACCTACAGCAAAAAATATTGACTTTCCGACGGAGCGCTGCTTCGCGCTCCCTTTTAAGGGAAGCTGGGGCAGGTTCATTTCCCATCAATGCTGCGTGTAAAACTGGAAGCAGCAGGGAAAGATTTGCAAGCATTGTGACGTTTTTTTTTCTCTGTCACCTCCCACATCTGTATCTCATGCTATTGGACGAGCCAATGGTGGAGCAGGCTCGCTTGGCTGGTCAGCGATGCAGGAGGCTGGAGCTCGAACATTATCCTGAAGCTTGTTTATTACCAGTTTGCCTGTGACTGTGACTCATTCAATCTTTGGGAAATAGGAGCAGCCACAGTTCCCCCCGGAGTCAAATCCAATTGGATAACCCCTGATTCTTTATGCTTCACATTTGCTCTGTAATTGTCTGTAAATTTAAGCCAAAGGAGATTTCTCCTACTTAGATTGTTTGATTTAAACGACTTTTACACACTTGAGGAGTATGTTTGTATTTCACAAGAAAACCAAAAAAGACATCAGAAATAACCAACTTTATCTTGTGTTACAGAAAAGAAACTTGATTATGTGTCACTTACTGTATACTGTCCATCTGTAAAAGCAATTCTCCACTTGCCTTGAGGCTCCAGGTGTGATGTGTGCAGTAAGACAAGGTCCAAACTGCAATTTATTTACGAATCAATAAATGTGTGGATTTATAAAAAATAAACAATAATTATTTTGAAGCCAAAGTATATTGTGTCATTCACAACAGCCCCAGTAGCCTCCGATAACTAGAAAAGCTAACTAAAGTGTTTTATAACTCAAAATTACAATTGCATGTGAAAACTGTACAGTATTATGATACAGCAGTAGTAAAGAGGAAATGTCAAATCATTGTGCAATGTTTTGAGGACTGTGAATGTGAGGAATTCGGCTCCCATAGCATCTGTGATTAGTTTCGTCAATACGGTCAAAGACATTAAAACGTTATATGTAAATTAGGTGCCTTCTCCGAGAATCCTTTGTTTAGATAATTTATGTAGTACTTCACTCCTGGTGGATGCCATTGTTCTGTATATTCATTTTGGACTCCCGACCATGCAGTCTCAAGTAAATAAATCTCAATTTGAAAAATGTTTTTCCCTTTTTAACCTACATTATTATCTTCTCACACTCATCTCTCCTTTATCTTTACAGTCTGTCTGTGACTTTTCTTCTCCCGCCTTTGCACGTCTCTGTTCCTTTGTGCAGCTACATGTCCAGCAAAACACTGAACACATTGACTAATTATATTCAGAATAATACGAGGTATAAGTGGCATTGTGTCCACATTTGTATTCTGGAGGAAGGGCGCTCACCAATTACAGTGTTATGCTAATCATCCACTTGACTGGATCACATATTAGACGTATTAAGAGACATTCATTCTGCTGAAGTAAAGAGGCTTATTATGGCTTGTTTCAAAACTATGATGAAAAGTGGTGGCACATCAAGAGGGTTAGGGGGATGAAAAAGACTATTGTTTGAAAAACAAGATAAAAGTAACGTCCATTGTGCAACATCAGGGGGTTAGTGTCAGTGCAGTGCGCTGTCCATGGTGCTGATCAGGAGCCATAAAGCCTTTCCCATCTATTTACTCATTGTACCTGTGACTGTAAATAGGAATAAAATGTTGTCATTTTCCTGACCAAAACAATTAAAAATTCCTTCACTCAAGTGTCCTTATCTTAAAAAAGTCCATTCATAATTCGAACAGTTATTGTTTTATTAGCAAATCAAAATCGCATATTTCAGCTTCTTTCTTTTTTTTGAAGCTCTAAAATATTCTGTTTGATTTCTGTGCACTTTTCTTGCACCGTGGACCTTTGACACATTTTGCAAAAAATATCCAAACTACCCAATAAAATAAAAACAACTCTGTTGTGTTTACCACATCTGCTGCAGGTGATTTGTCCAAGGCGACATTTCAGGGTCGCTACAATAAGACGTGGATGGAACTGTGGGCGTCGACCCCCTCAAACCCCCCATCCCATGTTGTGCATCGTGACTATATCATATCGACTGCTGGGTGTATCCACAGCTGACACACGCTCAGCAGAGTGGCTGAACCACAGCGCCACCTGGCTGCTGTCAACTTCACCTGCATGTGCAACACACATTCGACACCTACTGATAAACATCTTGTAGACCAGTGAGCAGTTACTCTCCATTGCACCAAATTAAAGACAGAAATGTGCATTTCGGCTCATTATATCTGTCGTTGCAGTCGCATTATTACCAGTGCATCATGTACATCATGTAATATCAGACTGGCACATTCATTCTGAAAACCATCGAGGCATAATCCGTCCAGTCTTTACTGTCATGCCCTGTCATTCTAATAGAAAACATCTTACCCTTTGCAGACTCGGGGCTGTTGAATGAAGCGATTTGTATCCGTTTGTTTGTATCCGTTGTGCGTCTGCTCAGCCTGACTACTACTACTACTACAGGGATCCCATTTGGCTAATTACCTTTCAGTAGCAAATATCGCGAGAACGATAGTTGTGAGTCTGACCCTCGTCAATGACCCCACCCCGATTATACCTCCAATCAAAATAAAGACCAAAAAAAGAAAAGAAAAGTAAACTGTTCTTCTGATAGACTCAGGTTTTCCTCCAAGCCAATAAGTAAAGCCTTCTCTACTATTTATTATTATTAAAGCATCTTCAAAAACAACAAAACAGAATATGCATTATGCAAATTATTAAAATATTGTACAGAAAGGGGCTTTTTCAAATTTTTAGGTGAAAATAATGAAATTAACACTTTTTCCTAGTACCTAGGGTAGGTACCCATTTTACCCGATTGATAATACAGACAATAATAGATAATTTGTAATGAATGGTTTTAAGTGCAGAGAACTTTGTTTAAAAAAAATATACATTCAGGTCAACGTGTGGCAAATGTGTTCCACCTTATATAAACTACTATATAGAAAAACACGTCACGATTAAGTCAGTTGTGTAATGTTATTGCCGTTATTACTACCATAACAGAGGCATATTTAGAATGTGTGAAAAAAAATAAAGTTATTATATATACGCTCTCCGGGGTTCTCCGGTTCACAAAACAAGCGCACCACATCCGGTCCGGCTGTGAAAACTGTCCGCCGCTTCGCCTCCCTCCCTCCAACGCGGTCCGTCGTGTTTGAATGTGGCGTCTTCGTGTGATAGTTCTGAACTTGGCAAAAAACGAGTCTTTAACAAACATCAGCAGAGCGGCGGGTGTGTCGCGGCTCTCCGGTTCACGAGCTCACGGCCGCAGTTTGCTCTCGGTCGACGACCCTCGCATTAACCGGCGTTACATGTCAAGTGAGGCGAAGAGGCTCCGCACAGACGACATGAAGATCGGAACTCACAACGGAACCTTCCACTGCGACGAGGTCCTGGCCTGTTTCTTCCTCCGCCAGTTACCCGAGTACAAGGTTCGTACAGAAAACAGTTTATTGTTCCCTCAACTGCAGCTGTTTGACCACAGTCTGCTACTCCACTCCTCTTTCTTAGATTAAAGGCAAATGCTTTTAACAAACCCACACAGTGAAGGAACAGTATGTGTTATATATGCTCACGTTGTTGGAGAAATATTTCTTCTGTTCCTGTAATTGGGCTCATGTCATGTTTAAACACACCAAAAGGGGGTGCTGTTGTATAGATAGAGGCATCTCCCTTATGAAATGGACCTATAATAATTTTATTCAGGAGAAAATAACAAATATGAAATCCTAGTCAGTTCTATGCGTGTCTTCCTGCTCCTTTGGGGCCAGAGTGCCTCTTTAAAAATGACTTGGTGTCTTACAAGGTGGCTTTTTAAAACCATCGAATGCTTATGCAACCAAAAGTATAATCAGTGTTTGAGACATTAATCCAATTCCAGCATGAATCAGATTTCCACGCCAGGATTTGTCTCTTTAAAATGTCATAGTAAGTAAGTTGAACTTAAGATGAATGTGTCATGTAAAAGTGTAATATCACCAACAAAACATAAACACCACAGGAGCAGGTGACAAAATCATCTTTGACAGAAGGGATTCATATAAAGATATCTTAATTCATTTAGTAACATTTCTCCAAACTAAATTGAGTAACTTTTTTGCTAATTTAGCGTATTAAAAGTTTTGAAATCAAGGTCATAGACTGTACATAAACTGTATACAATGTACTTGGAATAGCAGTCACAATACAATATGGTATGGCAGAAATTTTTGCTGGCCCACAACTTCATATACAGTAACTCATCACACTGGCCATCATATCTTTGACCACTGGATGATAAGTAGATGATGTTTTCTGACTATAAGTTTGTCTACATCAGTCATGTATTTGTAGCGTCACACAGGTCTGTATTGTCAGTTACAGTCAGATAAGAAGCAGACATAATGCTTATTATTCATCCGTGAACAAGTGTTTTCAGTTATGTATTGTGGATATAATATGTGGTCTGAGAAATACTGATTGGGCGTTTAACTAAAGGTCAGAGCCCAAACAGGCGAGACGCTTCGTTCCCGTGGGTCCAATTATGGCGATACTGTTGGCGTAGTTAATGGCCGTCATAGAATTTATTTCTACGCGTTTTGGCTCTTGGTTAATAAAATGGTCTTTACATGAAATCCAGATGTCATTCCCCCCCCCCCCCCCCCCCCCCCCCCCCTCCTGAAAATGTTCTCTCCTACGTTACCAGATGACTTGATGGGCGAATGCTTACAGATCTACAAAACCCATTTATTCATTTTCACAGGATGCTGAAATCGTCCGCACCAGGGACCCAGCGCGACTGGCAGAGTGCGACATCGTCGTCGACGTGGGAGGAGAGTTTGACCCGAAGAGGCACCGCTACGACCATCACCAGAGGTACAAGCGCTGACACGAGGCCGTGGCGGAGG
This sequence comes from Scophthalmus maximus, assembly GCF_022379125.1. NCBI lineage: Eukaryota > Metazoa > Chordata > Actinopteri > Pleuronectiformes > Scophthalmidae > Scophthalmus > Scophthalmus maximus. The sequence continues at coordinate 9,439,385 of NC_061520.1, forward strand.
GATCACGTCGTCTATTACATTTTTGATTTCTACGGAAATTAACTCAAACTGAGGAGCACATGAAGAGCACAGGCGTAACAAATATGACAGCGCTTTCCATTTTGAGACAGCTGCTATACACCTGGGCTTTTACTGCTTTAATTAGCCACAGTCAGTGTCTGCAAGCGCTTGTCTTGTTTTTTTTTATTAGGGAGATATCATTGGTCAATTTTAGCTTCTTGCAGATATATCCACATACACAGGAGATGAAACTTTCTGTCTTTCAACTGATAAGTTGATCAAAGTAAAAACTGATTTGGACATTTCTTGATTAATGGTTTCTTACGTCCTCCTATCGATTGCATGAATCACGAAGGAACAGCCTCCGTGTTTTCCGTTAATTTCCTTCTGAAGTTCCTTTCGAGTGATTGCGTTCACTCAAAGTCCGTCACGTGGAGTAATCAGCCCTTTTCACACCGTCTCTTAATGTCCTGATGATAATCAGAGATCGCTTTTATGACTACGGTGATGAAGATGTGCCAGAGCTCTTGTCCTGGCAGGCAGTTAGTGATAATTAGCGCCTCTTCAATTGAACACCCCCTGCTGTTGGCTCACGAGGCCACGACGCTGTCAGGGGCCGCAGGAGAATGTGGCTGTCACTCACATATGCAGATGAAGGCAAGGTGGTTGTGATGGCAGTGGTGGATGGACTGGGCTGCCTGCCGCAGGAAGTTGGATAAGGAGCTGACAAGTATGATTAAATTTCATCAATTTTTTATTTAGACCATGTACAGATTAAGTTGACAGCAAAACCAATACTTCACAGTTAGAAATGTAAAAGTGATTAAGACTCCAAAAGAGTAGAAAGATATTTTGGAAATAAAACTTTTCATTGTTTCTTGCTGAGAGTTAGAAGATTTATGCCACTCATGTCTTTTTAATGTGAGCCAGGAGATTGTTAGTTTAGCTTAATCCAAAAATGTCTAGTCTGGCTCTACCCTAAGGAAACAAAATTATTTACCAGTACCTCTAAATCTCACTTTAATATATCACTTTCTTGGTTATTTAAACTGAAAAAATGAAGTTGACAGACGAGGGTTAATGTGGAGGACTATTTCCTGGCTCTGAGCAAGAAAGCAAACAAATGTATTTCCAAAATTGTTGAACTGTTCTTTTAAAAACATCATGGATAATCACAACGGGATCTTTGTTTGGTTTATTTTTCATCAAAAATGGGTAACACGGACCATATTAATCCAAAAACTGTATTCATTAATCACATTTTATCTTACATGTCTTTAGTTTATTGACCAGAGAAGAAAATGGCTGCAGGAAAAATTATCTACAAACACTGACATGAAAGATAATGATGCCCGAAAGTCTGAGACCACTTCCCATTCATTCATTTGAATAAATGAATGAACCAGACACTGTCAGGGTCTCTGAAGATGCCCCATAAAATGATTTATTCTGCTCTATGCCGAAGGTTGGAGTGAGATCTGAATGAATTAAAATGGAACATTCCCCATCATCTGTCTCTCAAAGGACAACATGAACAAATGAAAATTTCTCAATCAATGACAGAAGAGTAGAGTTAGACTGAACAATATCTATCCAAACCACATGAGGGGGAAAAAACAGATATTTTGGAGATGGGACATTAATCGGGGAGATGTAATAGGACGAAGAACAGATGAATTGGTTCAACCTACGGTATGTTTGTTTACAACAAGAGGGAAAAACATCCAAGTGACTAATCTTCTGGTGAAGTAAATACCGATGTCATTGCGACAAAAGCGATGAATGAAAGTGGAGTAGCTACAGTGACATTGGCCTTTTCTGTCACATTATTTTAAAAACTTTGACAATTAAAGCTCACACTCAGAGTTTGTTTCTCCACAAGACACGTTTGCTATCACGCAAAGAGACGACTGGGTCCGGAATGATGGGAAATTACTGGCCAGTAATATTCTTTTCATAAAGCTCTTTGGAGGGAGGCTTCAAATTGGGGAAAGATTCACAAATGCAGTAAAGTGTGTGTTGCTTTAAGGCCACTTGTTCTGTGTGGCAAATGCTAGTCTGCTCAGTGATGAAACATCTTTGATTTCACAGTTAGTTAGATGACTCCTCTTTGGAAACTATATCTTGCTTTCACTCATTTTGTCATTTTCCTCTCGCTCATTCAATCCCATCTCCTGATAATCAGCGAAGAAATGCCTCCGCTTGGCCAATTAGGTCCTTCGATGGCGGTGATTACCCCCCACACCCCCCCTCGGCATGTCAGGCATTCATTTGACGGTCTGTTTTCCGCTGTGCTGCAGCCCAAGCATCCTAATTAAGCCTAAATTAAATGACCAGCAGTGGTTTAGTACTGGAGCCCACCCATCTCTGCACGTGGCTAAGGAGAGACCTCCGGTGTTCTCACGCTTACAAACGCGCCTGCACGCTCTCGAATGCAAACTCGATCTCTGAAGCTGAAGAGAGTATTTGAGGATCCGTGTCCCTTTTTGTTTGATGTCTGATACACGTCCGGTAATGTACAGCACACATCTGGGAGGGTGCAGAGATTTTATTCACGTAGCCTCTTATTGGAAAAGAAATGTGAATAGTTTTTGAGCAGCTAGTCAGCAGAAGACTGCGGTGGCCCTGAAGCACAAATCACAACAATCAAATGGGTAAACACGGAAAAAAATCACAAAACACAGTGGGGAATAAGAAAACAGGGTTTTGTGATTTGTGTATTTCTTATATGGCATTGTATTTTTTTGCTGTTGTGAATTGCCTTTGTGATTTGCTGTTATATTTTCTAATTCGCTGTTGTGTAGTCTGTGATAGTCCAGTGTTCCCTAGTTTTTAGATATTATATAAACTATTGTCTGTTTTCGTATGTCAGAGACGGGACTCCTGCAGCAATTCAAAAATACTGCTAGATTTTCTATTTCATATTTTTTCAATAAATCAGCACAAATGAATGTAGTCTCACTCTTTTCAGGAACACTCTTATTATTATTCTGTTGATTATTTCCAGGATTAAATGATTAATCTATTGTCTATGAGATTTGAAAAACCCAAATCTCTTCATGTTGTCTTCCTCTGTCACAGTAAGCTGACAGATCGTCTGCTCTCGTTCCACTCAGGACATTTGCGGAGAGCTACCACAGCTTGCATCCAGAGAAGCCGTGGGTGACCAAACTCAGCTCTGCCGGCCTGGTCTACATGCACTTCGGTCGTCAGCTACTCGCCCAGCTGACGCAGCTGAAGGAGGGTGGCAGGCAGCTGGAGGTGCTCTATGACAAGGTGAGAGGAGAATGACCTTAGCATGGATTAGCATTGATTGTATTTAACACTTTATTGGACAGATGTCTTACATCCCCTCACTCGTCTGAAAAATGTCACGTGTATCACCATTAATTTAAAATTAATATTCACGTGGAGCAGGGAGACAAAGGGCGTGGAAGTCTGCTCAGAGGTAATGAAAGGAAATTATATTATTAAAAAGCACTTACAAATATGTCATTGTTGGTTGTTTTAAGAAGAAAAACCCTGCAATCAACATATTTATAATAGTTTAGTTTATGGCATTTTGCCTTGATCAGACTATTGGCAGTGGAGTCGGGCTAGAAATAAAAGCAGAGAGACAGGGATGTGACCAAAGCTTTTTTCAGACATGGACTTGGGTCCGGACATTTTCTAGAGTTTGCCGTTCAGGTATGAAGAATGCAGCAGGAGATTGCGTTAGATGCGTTCACAAAAGCAAGTCAATTCCCGGAACATTCAGACGAGGGGTGTCACCTAGGTAGACCCTGTAGGAAAGCAGGACAAGACGCTCACTCACTTGATGTGAATTTCCGAGCTTTTGCTAGTTGTTCCTGCCATATGAATTCTCTTGAGCAACATTTGCAGACATTTGGCGCGAAGTTCAGGATAATGTCGGGACTTCAGTGCACGTCTGATTCAACCTGATGCAACACTGCAGTTATATTTAATGTGCCTTAGGTCGACCAGCAGGAGGCGTCAGCACATGGAACCAGGCAAATCTTAGGTCACCATGAATATGATTGCTTTCGGACCAACACCATCAGTGGCCTTTTGATGTGTCAGTTTGTCTAAAGCCCAGAGTAATCCCTTTTCTCGCAGATGGGGCTTTGTTTATTTTAGAATGTTACACGTCTCATCTTGAGCCAGTTCAGACAAAGTGAACCTCTTTTTTTGCCCCAAGGCTTAGTTCCACTTGTAAAATGTCAACTCTTTGACGATTGACCTTCTGATGTACAGAGCAGTTGACTTTTCAGCCCTAAATTTGTTTGAGCTTCTCTGCTCTTCTTCTACTTCTTCTTCATTCTGGAGTTTTGCTAGTGAACTGTAAAATAGCTGCATGTATCCAATTTCCTTTTGGTTTAATGATCACGCCTTGCAATTTAGCCCTCAATAATCCCCACACATTGTATTTAAATCAATCAGGATTCTGTAATCTCTGTACATTTCTCTCCCCTGAAAATCCTGAATGTCTTTACTACACTGACTTACAAAAAGGAGGTCAGGGCTTCTTTTTTTTTAAATCGGCAGGCCCATATTCTCTCATCTCTTTTTCAATTCCTTGCAGCTGTACGAGAACTTTGTGGAGGAGGTCGATGCCGTCGACAATGGCATTTCACAGTGTGACGGGGAGGCCCGATACTCCGTCTCCAGCACGCTGAGTGCACGTGTCGGCCACCTGAACCCACGCTGGAACAGCAAGAGTCAGGACACCGAGGTGAGTGCATGTGAGTGATGGCATGGATGTGAATGTCTACACACACACGTTGCTCACAGGAGGTTTTTGGTTTATACATCAGCTTGATGAGGTTGAACTGTTTATCTTTTATACTATAACAAGATTATTCTCATGGCATGAGCAGGTTTTATGTCTTCTTCTCAACGCTTTGATTTATTTTTGGAGCTACAAGCCCCTTCAAATCCAAGGGATGACATGATAAAGTGAATAATAATAGTCTGTAACAACCATATCAAGAAAAATTCTCACTGTAGTTTCTTGAAGCCTAAGCTGACGAAAATAACAAATAACAAATCCCCATTTTGCTCAGAAAATGACCTAAATGATTTAGTGATTTATCGACTGATCACTTAATTGAGTTTTTGCTTCAGTGCTGTTTATTTTTTGCCTGGTACCAGACAAGCAATAACTGGGACAAAACATGAACATTTAAAAACAACAACATTCTAACACAAATTGCATAGAGACTAATATTAGAATGCATATCCATAACATATGCATTCATATCCTGTGTCACCTAGTACCATATCTGAAGTTTTTAATAACTTATTATTCAATGGAAGGCAGTTCTACAGTATTTAAGAAATTTGTCTACATAATTTTGCGATTCTCGTAGACAAAGTGGGCAACCTGCAGTGAAACAAAAGTATAAAATGTGTCAATAAACTTGTAGTAAAACACAACAGGCAAATGCAGAGCAGTCCATGTTCACAGGCCCAGGAATGGACACGTGTGACGAACCCCTGCAGGGAAACTGCCCCTGTTCTCTGCAGTCTTCCATGAGATACCTCCAGCCTGGCTACTATATATGTTGACTATCCAGACATTATTTCCTATGTTGTGGGCAATCTCAGTGGAGTGGCTGACCAATTTTATTTTATGTTCACAACATGATAATAATCAATGTCCTGGCACTAACCTCCAGCTTATCCACTCGCACTGCGATGGATCAGAAGGTGAGAGTGAGTTGGCCTGAAAAACTTTTGGCAACTTAATAACACTGCTGACCTGGTGAACTCTTAACAGCAGCTGTTTGTGATAAGTGAAAAACCTAATGGGATTTTGGTCTCCTCCATCCACGACTGTTAAGCTCAGGGACACTGCAGCCCCCCCAATCAGATTTATGCAGATTATCTACCTGGCAGACTGTTTGTGTCAGTGTGTGTGCCGCAAGTGCTCATGATAGCATGTGTTTGTATCGGCGTCTGTCTTTCTTGCTCATGCTCTCTTGGGTTTCTGCTCACGAGGCGATGAGAGAGGGAGGTCAGACAGACAGGTTAGTGCAGGACGTGACATGAAGCTGATGATGCAGGCCTAGAAAGATCAGTTAGGAGATGGTTAGACAAGACTTTATTATCCTCACTTTGTCTGGCACATTCTCACTTAAAGGATTTGACATCAAACTGAAGTGGAATTCAGAGGAAGTGTTGTAACGACGAAAGATGTAAGGATTTTGCACCAGTTACTTCCCCCCCCCCATCAAAATGACATCTAAAGTCTAGTCGGTTGTCAAAAGACTATATTCTTCCTTACTCTCTTTTTGATTCACTATATCTGACAATAGCATTTATATGTTTACACGTGTTCTCACCAGGAGGGTTTCAGGAAGGCAATGACAATAGTGGGGGAGGAGTTCCTGGACCGTCTGGATTATTACCAGTCCTCCTGGTTGCCGGCTCGTGTGGTGGTGGAGGAAGCGGTTAAGGGAAGACATCAGGTACTGAACTGTCCCATCTAATGTTTACATTTTGATTTAGATGTTCCTAGTCTTTGTTAGCGCTGTAAATTCTGTCTTGGGGGGGAAAAAATTGATTGGTTGATTGTCCATTGTTGTATGTCCGGGGATTCCTACATAGGCTTGTACATTGTATTTTAATTGCCAAAAGTTCAAGACTCTGTTCTGAATCTCTGCTAAACCTTAAGCCTTCCCCTCTCTGTGCCTCTCATTTATCTTGCACATTAGCAACATACAATTTCACGGTTCTCTTCACGTCTCCAGATAGATCCCAGTGGAGAGGTCGTCTTGTTCTCCCAGGGCGGTTGTCCCTGGAAGGAACATCTGTTTGCCCTGGAGAATGAGCTCAAGGTGGAGGCGCCCATCAAGTTTGTCCTTTACCCAGACCAGAATGGACAGTGGAGGGTCCAGTGTGTCCCCGCCGGGCTCAACACCTTTCAGAACAGGTGATTTTTCTTTAAAATTCCAAATACAAGAGTTGAAAAGAATAATTTCTGCAACTTGTATCTGCCATCTCACTCTTTTCGGCCACTACCCAGAGCTCACTGTCACGAGTGAGGGTCGAAACATAGATCGACTGGTAAAGTAAAAGCATTGCCTTCAGGCTCAGACTTCACCATGACGGTTCAGTACATAGTCTGCCATACTGCTGATGCCACAGCAAACCCACCTGTTTATCCTCCTGCTCCATCCTCCCCACACTTGGGAACAAGATACTTTAATTCCTTCTCTTGAGGCAGCAAGTCACCCAGAAGCTGTAGGGAGCAATCCCCCGTTTTCCGTCTGAGAACATTGCCTCGGACTTGTACGTGCTGACTCTCATGATCCCGCCCCCTCTACACAAACAGCCCCAGTGTCCGCTAAAGGTCAGGGTCTGATAAAGCCAACAGAAACACATCATCTGCAAAGAGTAGAGATGCAGTTCTGAGATTTCTGATCTGGACACTCTCTTCACTCACCCCGGCTGCACCTTGCGATCCTGTCCATGAATATAAGTTCTCCCTTGGGTTATTCAAGAACCGGATGGCTCGCAGCGGGTGGCCTGGTACCCCATATGCAGAACCCCCCCACAGAATGGTATGAAATATCATTTCTGCTTCACGAAGTACAGTTTGTGATCTCGTGTGCGGAGGGAGCTTCTTGCATGAGTTACCTTGGCAGAAATCAAGCATGCAGAACTTACAGGGATGTTGTGACACCTATTCTCCCAGGCAGGATTTATCATTTAAATATTTGCGAAAAATACAGTGACAGTCCCCCAAATGTGCCGAATTGAGTTGAGTTCTGGTGACAGATAGAAAACATGGTGTATGATTTAAACTTTCATTCTTATTGGACGATTTGACAACTACCCACCGAGGGCTGACGTGTCATCCAGTGAGAGAGGAACTCTTTGTTTTGTTCTCACATTGGTCCCTTAGGGTTTGAAGGGATGTAAACAAACCCAACATCTCCACGCAGCCACCTGAGCCCTTTCTCCACACACACCCTTCTTACTCAGGTGTTTCTCTTTTGTTTTCCAAATGTTAATTGCATGCTCTGCTTCAAAAAACAGCGAGCTGGGACACACTCACTTAAACATGCTCCAGGAATTTTATCAAGGTGAATATTAATGAACGTGAGATTCACACTCTATTGAACAACAGACTTCCTCTCACATTCAAAACCCTCTGGTAATATGAATATCATTTGCGCTTGTTCCATTGCTGCATCGTTGTTTACCGTCCTAATTAATTTTGAAATAATTCTCGTGTGCTTAAATTATACAAAAAAAATTTTTTTTTTAAATTAGCTGAAGAAAAAACTATCAACTGCGGCAGCCAACTCCTGGATAGTTACCAATTTTTTTTTTCTTTCATATGCTTCCTGGATGCTTTTTCGTCGTGGAGCTGTCAGCTTGACTTTTTTTTTGTTCTGAAGACTGAAAACCAAATCTGCAACGTTACTGTAATGAATAGACTAATACGTATCTGGTCATGAAGTTGAGTATTTGACAGTATGAAATTTTGGCCTGATGATTGCACATTTCTTCTTCTAGGGACGATGAATGTCTGAACAAAATGTCGTGGCAAACCATCCATTAGTTCATGGTTGGGGAATGTCCAGCCTCCAGGCGAGCCAAAATGACAAATACAAAAAAAAGGGCTGCACCCGCAGGGATGAAGAAGCCTAATATCTAGCATAATTGCTGTTCAACACAAGCTAAAGTGCACGAGTTGCAAGGACAAATGCATTTAGTCAGAGTCAGAGTCTGGATGCCCTTTCACAAGACTGCGTTCTGACAGAGACGGTGTTGCGCAGGCAAGTTTTGCGATGGCCAATGCCAAGCTAATAGCTTAGAAGCTGAAACCCAATTCAGAAGGAGAATTTGAACAGCCTTGCTGCCGAATAAAGTTGTTCCAAAGTGTTGATTTATCTAAAAGAACCTGAGAGATGCGAGCTGAGTTATTTGCTCTTTAAGTTCCTCAGTGCAAACACAGAAGGGACAGATAGTGGACTGTGAGGAGATATTCACTGAATTTGACAAAATTGTTTTGGGATTTGAGTCGCTCCTCTACATTTAGATGTTTGTGTATATTTTATGATTTTGTATGTACTGTGAAATACTTTTAATTGTTTGTGCCACGCACATACATGTCTCACCTCTCCTTGTCTTGTGCATCAGTCCCTAGTTTTTAAGCATTTTCTCACCATCTAGAAATAATTTGAATTTTACATCACAAGCCTGGCACTTGAGCGAAAGGTTCCTCATCCGTGCTCATTAAATCACCTCAGTATTCACACTAGTGTCACTCAGTTCAAACAGTTCTGACAGGAGAAAGTCGGTATGTGTGAATTTGTCAAATGATTAAAACCTATCTGGTCCGTGTTCCTGACCTTCGTAGGGGGCCTGACCTGCAACGCTGCTATTGCTTAGTGCAAGCCACATTTTACATTTAGTACAGCAGTGTGCGCACCAGTATACATTAAGTGCTGCCCTATCATTGTCTCTCCCACAGCAGCGTGTTGGCTTCTGTTCTCTTCTTCTCCCTTATTTCTCTCTCTGGAATCAATAATTCGTTAAAGCAGATACTATTGCAGGGAATGAGAAAGGAAAAAAAGTCTTAGAGCATGTGTGTGTGTACTAAACAGTAGTTATCATTCATCTTTCATTACACTGTCCTCTCACCCCAATCACTCATTTACAAAAAAATATTTTTGTATGTAGTAAGTTCAGAAGTGTAGTTCAGGGTCATTTAGCACTGAAGCTAATGATAAAATACAGTTAAATCCCTCCTTATATTCTGACATCTTCACTCTTATTAGTTATTCTCCCTGGAGCAACAGTCATGCAGCTTTCAGTTCAATTATTTTTGTGGCTAAATAATTATCAATTTTAGGTCTATCCTCTCTGTCTGTATGATCTTTTTAAGGGGTCATTTTTATCCCCAAACTGATGTCAAGGGACAAAATAATAGAAAATGTGATGGTTTGTGTAAAAGAAACACCTGTAGAGCCGTGAGTTATAATTTCCACTCCAAGCGTTCAAGGGGTTTGAGAAATACCCCCGAGCAAATGTTTCTGTTATGTAAGTGAAGAAAGTCTGACTCTTTTTATCCTTGAAAATCAGCCAAACCTCTAATAACCAAAAGCACTGAAACTCTTCTCACACATACTACGTACTTGTTATTATTGAGCACTGTGCACCAACCTCCTTGACACATTCACTGTGTTTCCCGTGGCTGCAGTTACTGTTTTCCGTTAAATGTTTTTTAGGGATCAGAGATGTGCGAATGCATCAGCGGTAACATTATACTGTGTTAACACAGAGGCTGATGTTGATGAGATCAAATTACAAACAGGAATGCTGATGAGAGAATGATCACATTTATTGTTTCCCCCCCTGAAATTATAAGTGGACTCTGCCCCTAATAATGGAAACCACGTTAACAGAGAGGTAATTAGAAGTAGTACGTACAGTGAGTGGTAATTGCTGAAAGACTCTATTCATAATTAGAAAAGATCATAAAGACTTTTACAATATAATATGTAATATGGTCGTTCTTATTCTGCACATGATACTTCTGCTGGTTCTGTCTGTCCTGTTTGCTGGTTTCTGTGCTGAAAGACAAGCTGCTTCTCCTCCTGAGGTTAATTGCATTTTTTTTCCATTTGAAAGTTTTATTTATTAGTTCCCTCTTTCGAATCAAGGGTCAAAAGAGAGATTGTGTGTGATATTTTCTCAAGACTTAAAAAGCCTTCTGAGACAAATGTCTAATGTTGGTCTGTATGAAGATTGACTTGATGCATGTGACTTGGCCTGAGACCTAACTATCACAGCAGATGGCCTCTGAGTCACTGTTCCACCTGACCACCGTGTCCTTTAAAAGTGTTGTTACCTCTGACAGTATGAGCCCTGATGCTTTCATCCCCGATCTGACACGTCTCATTATTGACACAGTGGGTTGCTTGGGAGCAGTGGGGTTCCACAGCACACCAGGCCCAAAGAAGCAGGATGAGATTGGGATATATCTTTTTGATTCAAGCCTGGCTGCCCAGATTCACGCTTTCTATTTCCACCTCTCCTCCGTGAGCTCCCCTTACTCCTGGCTCTCCTATTAGTGCCTCTTTTCTGGCCCTCTCTCTCTCTCTCTCTCTTTCTTATAATCACCCTTTTCCATTTCAGCACCTTTTTTTTCTATATGACTCTGTCCCTTCCTGTTAATCCTATTTCTCCCTCCACCCCTCCTTCAAACAGCCTCTTCCTTATCTGGCCGTCTCACCTTTCACACCTTCCACCCCTCCCTCACCTTATCCCCTGCGCTAGACTCTTTTTTTTTTCTGCTCCCAACTCCGCTGCAGAACTTTCAACTAAAAAGACACTGCCACCTGTTTATTGTCATGGAGCACCTCAAAGATTCAATGTAATGCCAACATGGCGGTGGGTGTGGAGCTACATAAGAACAATGGCTACTGAGATGAATATTTTTTTTTAAATAAAGAGCTCCAGATGGCTCTGTCTCCGGGTGGCCGGCTTCCTCCCAGTAGGCATGTGCCGACTCTGCGAAAGGTGTGTTGTTATCACCTGTGTCCCTGCTGCTGCACATGGGGGAGAAAAGGGTCTATTTTTATCAGTATTGCATTGCTAAGGAAATGAGCGTTGGGGGAAGGAAGAGGGGAGTGGAAGCAGTCCTTCCTCCGAGGTGTAGAATATAGGATATAACTGTAAGTTGACGATGTCAGCCAGAAAATTTCTGGAAAAAAACACGCTGCTGCTGCTGTAACAGTTATCTGCTGTGCCTCTGTGTGAGGGTTGCAACTCATGATTGTTTGAGAAAATTGGTGAAAAGCCCAAAAATTTAAATAATTATCACATGAGCAAAAGAAAATCTCCACAAATGAGAATGTTGGACTGGAGAACGTTTAACATTAGACTGATGGATTAACTTAATTGTTTCAGATCAAATCTTCGTGATACCTTAGATTAAAGCAGGATAAAAACAACCAAGAATTGTGTTGAAATATTTCCATGTCATTTCCCTTCAGAAAACACAAAACTCCTGTTTTTAAGTTCTTCTCCTTTTTTCCACTTGGCTTTCTTTTGATTGCAGTTGGATAAATCTCGGCTCTGGTCCCTGTTGAAAAGGGGAAAATGTGAGTGTATAGAACCTCTAGCATAGAAATCCCAGAATCATGAGTCGGCGAGTGGCAGGAGAATTCGATACCTCTGCTTATATATATATATATATATATATATATATATATATATATATATAAGTCGTACTCAAACTCTACACCGCATCTAGATACAGGGAGTTTTTATCTTTTGATAACTCATGTTGAGTCACATTTTTTCCCCCTAATTAAGCACTCTCTTCTGATATCTGCCCCATTAAGACACAATAAAGGTCTGGGGGGGGCGGTGTCAGAGTAATTTGCTAATTGTGAGCTTATTTTTAGACCGGTCATCCTGAGAATCGGAGCTTCCTGGCCTGTCATAACAACAGTCGTCCCCCTCCCACTCTTTTCCTCATTACCAGCCCCGTTGACCTTTTCCGCACCGCTCGTTTTCCAGCCATACTGTGGAGCTATTGATTGGTAGGGTTCATTTAACAGGGATTACGGGTTTGCCGTGCTTTTCTCCCCAGGTTGCCCTATGAGAGTCTTAATGGGGATAAGATTGTATAGACTGGGGCGAGTTGAGTGAGAGAAAGAAATTCATTTTGGTGCATGTGAACAACAACAACACCTTCAAATTCAATTTCTTTTGCACTATTTCTGATTATTTTGAAGAGCCTCACCCTCTGACTGTTACGGTTGGATGTTATACAGAGCTGGTTATTCATAATCAAAGAGAAGCAGAATGTCAGATAATTGAACCATGAAAAATTGAGAACAAGAGGAAAACGTTGTGCTCATTTCAAACTTTCATTCGTTTTCGTTTCTTTACGGCCGTGACTTTAATTCTCACAAGATGGACTATACAGTCCTATAATTCATCAAGCATGTGGCAGAACGGAAGAGAAGCATGAAATTTGAAAGGACTAGTAATGTGTTTTAAATGATCGCCCAGAGTGTAGACAGGTCTGTGCCACATCCAGTGGGTGGTAAATAAGCTGCTTTACATTTTTATGAATTTCAGCCTCTGCGTGTTTCATCCAAAGACACATTGTTGAGGTCAGCGCTGTAAACCCTTGCAGAGCAAATCTTTTCCCCACTTTTTCAGATTGCCTGTGCAATCCGCTGCCACCATATGTCTCCAACTGCTCTGCCTGTCTGTGGGTTTTTATTTCCACATTACTGGGAAAGAATAAAACTGATTTTATTTGTCATTTTCCTAGGCCTGATTGAAATGGTGCTTCATGCAAGGTATACTGCAGTTTAACTTTGATGGCAGCAGTTTTACCTCAAATTCTTCATGAGATCTGGAAAGAGACCAGAGCAATTCATGTCTATGTGAAAGACATACAGAGATAAAGGAGGGAAATCCCTCTCATTTCATTTACATCTTTTAAAAGTCCTTTTAAATGTTCTCTCAGTGCTGCAACCTGCAATTGTTCTCTATCTATAAATCTATTATTTTAGCTGTCAGAAAAAGATATTTGGTTTATTATCATATGAAGCAAAACGAGGAAGCAAATGTTCACATCTTATTCATTTCATTTATTGATATCTATGTTATTCCTGAGCCCAGAATTGGTGCTATATTTGCTGGTTTTCTGCTTGCGCACACATTGACAGCACAGTGTGTTTTTGCAAAAAGTAATGTGTCAACAGGAAGTGAAAAGCTGACCGCATAGTGTCCATCTGTCTTCCTTTCCCAGGCTGTCCTTGCCAGAAGAGTGGCGCGGCGTTCGGGATGAAGCGCTGTCGGAGCTCAGTGGGATTAAGGGCTGCATCTTCGTCCACGCTGGAGGCTTTATTGGCGGGAACAAGACCCAGGAAGGAGCCCTGGAGATGGTCCGGAGGACCCTGCAGGCTGCCGCCCAGTCCCCTGCAAATGGAAGCAGCTGACCGGTTGGAGAGGGGAGCCAACGGCACATGTTGTTCACAGGTTCAGTCTTTATAGAGGATAGCAAGGATTCAAATGTTATTTAGCTGGCTTGCAGCTTGTTCGTCCCAGCCAGGGCTAATGTTGTAATGCAGCCAAATAAACTTGGATCAGTTCCCTAAAAACCTATATTTCAAAAAACACACACTCTGAATCATGATGTTGAGTCAAGTTGTTCTTCTTCTCTTCTCCACTTGTAATTACAAATGTGTATCTGTTTGTAAACGTGGAGCCATTTTGTTTCTTTTCATCCCCAAAAAACCCCAACAATTTTTAAAGTTAAGTGTTCAAAGCTCCACAAGTGGTGGACTTGTTTGACCATGGTGGAATAAATAAACGAGAAAAGGCTCTTAAGTTTGGCGTGGCAATTTTTGCACATATCCAAAAACATGTTGATATCCAAGTCTTAACTAATATTTGAAAATAGGAATGTTTCTCCTTCCATCCAGAAATGTCCCAACACGCACATAAGAGTCAAATGAGACATTCAGAAAGACCTCTCCAGCATGTCCCACGTGTCTTAATATGAAAATGCCTTATTCAGAACGGAATATGCTGTAAACATGGCTGGTATCAAATTCTGTGCAGTGTCATATTTGGATTATTAGTGGAATATTGGCGTGAATGTAAACGTAGTGACTGTGAGCACCTCCAGCCTTTACCTTTCAAGGGACGATTTCTATAGACAACTGGACAGCGGCTGGTCCTTTCATTTGCTGCATCCTGAAATTAACTGCAGCACTACAAAGACACGCGGAGGCTACTTCCGCCGGCTCCCAAGATCAAAGCGTCAATGATGAGGCCCGTTTAATTCGGAGAAATTTTTATTTGCAAACGGCACAAAGAGGTGCTCCTCGTGTCAGCCGGTGTCGTGACAAGGTTACCTCCAGCGAGCCGAGCCGTACACTCAATTTCCACTGTAATAAATTCAGGGCGTGCGCCTTGAATTTTCTCACTAATACTCCAGATTTTCTCCCCCCCCCCCCGTTGCTCTAACTGTTACTCCTCCCTTATTGCATCCTCCGTGGCCCTATGTAACATATTACGCTATAATTCAATCACAATGCTTTTATTTACATCAGTGCTGGCGACGATGGCAATATGAGCCAAGTTTCAACCGCTGAGTTCCTTTTTTTCCATTTTGAAATGACTCATTTTTTAATAGCTTCGGAAAAGTACTCTTCCTCTGGCATCTTCTTTTCCACACTACCTTTGTCTCTCGCGCACACACACACACACACACACACACAATTTTAGTGTTATTACTCTGCTCTCTATTGTGCTGGGCCTGAGCCATGGTCTCAATCCAATCCATACACATTTGTGACAGACGTTTACAGTCACAAGGTTCATATTGTAATCTGTAAGCCAGCCCGCCTTGTGTTGTTATGGGAGATACAGATGATAACCCCCCCCCCCCGACTCCCCTCAGCTTCCCTCACTGAAAGAGGCAGCAGACAGTGAAGGTGTAATCACTATGGCGGTGTAATTGCAGACACTTTGAAAAGCGAAATTGAAAGGAGGAGAGAAGGAAAAACTGAATTGTAGCCTAATATGTATTGATTTGAGTTTCCAGGCTCCACTTTTCCCCTTGCAT